>NC_049984.1:1683810-1725268 GCF_000003815.2 Branchiostoma floridae
CTTATGAAGAAGGCATTTGATAGGCGTTACTAAAATAACTGTACCAGGCTTATGTTAAAGCGGAGTGTAAGAAATTTCTCCTATTTGTCACCAGCTTCCCATGTGGTCTAGTGGTTAGGATTTGTGGCTTTCACCCACAAGGCCCGGGTTCGATTCCCGGCATGGGAAATACTGTTTTTTCTTTCGTCTTTCACATTGGCACTGCTTTAATCATCATTCACACCTCGTCAAGGACGTTATCCCTATAGATGATGTTGTTCTCAGGTACTGGAGAAGGCACTTCTAAAACTCAAAGCTCCTTGATCTTAGACTCAGTACTTTGGACTTTCCCTAACTCAGTGACTCGACCATGTATGCCGCATGCCTCCTAACTCAAGGGGTGCACTGAACTGGATGCCAACAGGGAAAAGAAGTAGAGGACGTCCGAAAGAGACATGGCGAAGGACCGCAGATAGGACCAGATGGAAAGAACATCTCCTGTTGCACCAACCCTTTATCTATCTACTGTGCTCCTATGAAGAACACCCCCCCCCCCCCCCCCCAATTTTCACTGAGAAGAGCAGGTAAGGCCGACAGGGCAACCCAAATCATTCATTCATTCATTTAGTCAACACTAGTATTAGACTAGTAGTCTCTTTTATGATAATATCTGTCACTGTTAATCGTTACATGCATATCCCCTATCTTGTTTCTACCATGTACATGCCATTAGCCTACGGGCATGAACTTGCAATAAAACTGTTTATTCATTCGCTGTCTTTAACTCATTACTCATGCATTCACTTATTCGTTCGTTCGTTCGTCTGTTTATTCATGCATTCATTCCCAGATTACTAATGACTGACAATGTTTCTCATCATGAATGTTTTATTGCCATAAATCTTGGTTACATAGAGCGGCAAGAGCTGATCTCTGGGTTCCTTCAGTTATAACAAGACGATAGGGTACTACAGACGTTCATGTAGGTAGAATTTGAAGACGTTGTGAAGACTAAATGAAAAGGAACAACGAATGAAGACTCATCCGTGTTGGTAGAGTTCATAGTTATAAAGTTTGAGGTCACGGTTCCAGCACAAGAGAAAGATTCATCATGAATTTTCAGTCGATCTCGCCGACCTCCATCAGATGTAAGGAACAATATTGTAATTTAATCAGGTTAAAGTTTTATCATAGAAAGACGTGAAATTTTAGGGATGGTTGAAGAAGGAACCCTGTTATCTAAGATACAGACTGTGGGCGGGGTATCAGAGAACAATCTTAGAAAAGATACGATGATGTTGGTTTTTATCTTTTAACACAGGGAAGACACCCTGAAATGTTGATCTCTGATATCCCCTTCACGAGCCTCGTCATGGTTAAATGAGGCAAAAGCAGCTAAACTCTATGCAGCTGATCTGCAGTCCCGGCTGGAAGTCCAGGACGCGGTGGGACCATCGTCATTCCGGGGTCCTGTTGGAAAACGGGAAAAACATCTGGTCAAATGTGAGCAACATAAAGACCATAAGAAGACGCTTCTCATTGTTTGTTTTATTCTTGTTTTGTTTTGGAGTTCATATTAAACATACATCACTATGCACAATACGCGTCCTTACCTTTGCTCTTACTGCAGGGTTTTGGCCAGGGTTGCATAATTAAGATGTTCTAAGTAGTTGGAGTACATACTTAACCAAACAACGTGTTTCTCACCTCCGCGCTCTTACTGCCGGCCTTTGGCCTCGTCCTCGTCATACTCCACAGGGTCAATGAACCCGTTGCCGTTGGTGTCCATGGAGGTGAACCAATCAGCGGGCAGGTTGTCGGTGTCCACTTCCCCCTCCAACTTCAGCTTCTCCAGCGCCTCCTGCTTGGACAGCTTCATGTCGTGGTTCGTGTCGGGGTCACTCAACCCGGGGCCATCCATGGCGCTCTCCTTCGGGCCGGTGTCCCCAAACCGGCGGCCGGCTATGGCGCCCTCCTCCGGGGCGGTGTCCTCCTGTTCTCCGCGCAACAGCTCCAGAAGGCTGCGGGCTTCCTCCTCCACACCCCTTGGGAACAAGCAATCAGGTAAGAAGTTAAATATATGTCATGTCACGAGCTTGACATGCACTGGCAAATTTTGGCACCGGGACCACGTTTGCAGACTTCCAGCCTACAGGAACTGTACCCTCTGCGTATGAGGCGTTAAAAAGGTGGGTCACAATCGGAGCGAGGTCCTCTGTAAACTCAGTTAGAATCCAGTTAGGTAAACTGTCGGGCCCGCATGCCTTGGATTTGGCGGACTTCAGAAGGCACTTGACCTCCCCAATGGAGCACAAGTCAGGACATGGGTCCTCGAGTGGTAGGGGGAACATGTAAAGTGGGACACTTTGGCACCATGCCTCAGATGCCATAGATGAATATGTATTGGCCTACGAATGCGGAACCAGTGTTGGGGCATGGCATAAGTATATACCAGACTGACATTAACGGTAATTACTTGTAATACGGTTATAACCTTACCTCTTCCTGTGCCTGCAGCCGCCATTGCAGTTACATCCGAGCCAGTCGCATTGCCCGTATGCACAGTATGGCGTTCCCTGTGATTGGGGGTGATGTTTATTAGTCTTATTTATTTATTTGTTCAGCTGTATACAAACAGCCAGGGCTGCCCAACTAGTCGTAGGCTATTGCCAAGGGCAGAAGAATACATGCATACAAATACAATCGCTGCAATAATCATTGTTAATATAAAATCGCTAGCATTAACTTACATTGTAGAAGCGGTGACAAATCTACATCATATGAATATATATATATATATATATACAATCTGAACACATGGAAAGTCACTTAGCATGAGGTAGTAGATGTACATGTACTGACATAAATTCACAGAGAATGGATCTCCGAGGGAGATCCAGGCTTTGGCTTTGAAGGATGATAATGTGGTAGCTGTTTGTGTTTCAAGTGGAAGATTGTTCCATAACTGAGTGGCTCTGTGGAAGAAGATTTTCTGGGTACGTGCACTTTTGGGAATCGGTATTGACAAGTTGTTTCCGTTTCTAAGAGGGTATATCTAGATTGTATGGCTGATGACCTGGTAGTGGTACGAGGTTGCAGAGGTGGAGTAGGCAGTGTCCATTCCTCAGTTTAAAGAGGGCAATCAGTGTGTGGAATTTGCTGTATTAGTTTAGACATGTTCTTTGTTATCAGACCAACATTAACATAACTCATAACTAGTTAGCTTGTGTTTACACAATCTCTCGCTGGCTGGAGTTATTTACCCCCTCCCGTAGCTGGCGGAAACTGTAGGGCCGGACGCTAGGGGCGAGATTTTAGTTTAGAGGATAACGTTACATGTTTGCACGACAAAACAAAGAAATCACTTATCCATACTGCAGCCTTCGTCATGTCCAGATGACCAATCACAGGCACGTGACGTAAGTAATCGGTCAGAAGGTCAGGACTACTGTGTGAGAGGAATTGAAGAGGCCAGCCTCATCACAACACATCCGTTATTACTGGGAAGAGACCAATGGATGATGTCATGTGTCCGTGATTGGTCATTCTAACATGATGAAGGCTGTGGTACGGAATATTCAAATAGGCTCTTCTATTGTTGTTTTGTCAGCAAAAAGTCTAGATTATTACAAATAACAGATAAGATAAAGATTACATGAGTCCCATCGTTACACTTCCCGGTGAGCCAGAAGGCGTGGCAGCAGACCGAGTCTGCCGGGCCCACCATCAGAACCGTCAGGAGGGCGGTCAGGCCCAGAAGCATCGCCAGCTTGCAGGCCATGGTTCAGTCCTACGGAACAAAAACAACGGACAGAAAATATTTAACGATACTACGTCACCAGCTTATGGCACAGTCCATGGTTACCTGCGGAAGAAAAACAACGGACAGGAGATATCTAATGTACTACATCGTAAGCTTGTAGTCCATGTAGTTTTGCCTAATTTTTTCCCTAATTTCTACCAAGCCGTTCTGGCACAGTTTAGGAGAGACTTAGCTATAACAAATACGACACAGTCGCCGGTGGCTGACATACTCTTACGGTCGATAGGTAATCAATCTTGCCCACACGAGGATTTTCACTAGCCTCCATAGCAGGCTCTCTTGGGCCTTTTTTCGTTTTTCTTTTGCTCATAATAAGCTTTTGCTGGCTATTCCTTTTTGTACTGGGTTGCTTGACCATTGCTTTGGCCCCGTGGTCAACGCTAAACGCGCGAAACGCTACGCGGCATCTCAAACCGCGACCAGACGATTTCCTGGTGTTGGAGTTTTTTGGCTTTGGGAAGACGAGGGCTGTAACATCTAGATTTCGTCGGCTCCAGGAATAGTCCAAAAACGTACGTAAACTAGATCTCCAGGGTTCGTACTTCCGGTGCCGTTAATTTATCACGCAAAAAGCGTTTTGGACTTGATACGTGAGTAGCATGTGAACATCGAAGTATCATTATCAACTTTTGTTTAAGTTTTGTAACACCAGGAGCTCAGAATAAATTATGCATAAACCTCTTGCGGGCAGATACAAAGATGGCGGCCTTCTAACCACGAAAACAACATGCAACATAGTCTCCGCCCTCGAAAACAGGAAGCTCCACCCCCACGTACACGTTCTGGATAAACACCGTTGTTTATCCAGGATCCGTCCTGTTTAAGCCGTTTTCTGGATATCCAGGACGCGTCCTCCTGCTCAGGCCGTTTCCTGGATATCCAGGATTCGGCCTAGTACGAAAATTAGATACTGACGAAAGTTGGATAACAAGGGCAGTGTGGCACTGCACCCATACCACCATAGCAATTAACCTGCTCATTCGAGCGTAGTGCGTACGCATACAGTAGAGTCCGTTACCAAACCACTGGCATGTTCACCATGACAGACGCCTTTGTGTGCTGATAGGTTCAAATGTGTTTTCTACTTGTATCGCATTTCAATGTCTCGGCCGCTCTGTATACCGGCCGAAAAGTATGTTTCGGAACAAAACAATTTTTAAGCCCCGTTAAATTATCAATATTCTGAATCGGACAAGTACGGAGTCATCCGAATGTGTCCGGATGGTGATACCTCGGGTGTCTTCGTTCAAGGCAGTTCCGTGCCATCAGTGCAGGTCTACGTGCTCCAGGTCCCAATGTCACACACTGCAGCCAGCGAGGCGTGGTGACTCTGCACACTCCCATGACCACTCTCTCTCACTTTCCCATGAACAATGCATGACTGGTCTCCGGAACTGCTTCAGGCACATCGTCTTAAAATGTTGAGTTAAAGAAGCACAAACGATGAAAAATGATAACAAACAGGTTCGCAACAGACCTAAGCCAGGTACATGTAGTTGTGCCGAAAAGTAAACCCCAATTTTTCCCTAATGTCTGCCAAGCCGTCCGGGCACATTTCAGGAGAGACGAAAGAAAAAATGACCACTAGTTATAACATGTACAGATACGACACAGTCACCGGTGCCTGCCAAACTCTTACGGTCGATCGGTAAATAATCTTGTCCAATGAACAAACTCGCTATGGCAAAAGTATTTTATCGGACCGCACAACATCCGCCGGCCACTTACAGCTCAGGGCAGCGGAGTCACAGTACATAGACTAGGTACCAGTCGGCGCGAAATCGTAAGACAGCGACTGCCGATGAAAAAGGAAACACGGAGATTTAATGAAATAGGTGGACCAGGTATATCTGCAGTATGTGCTCATGTTGCAGCTCCCAACACAAGTCTTCACAGAAAATACTAGGGGCGCGACATCTCAAACCGCGGTCAGACGATTTACCGTCGTAGAATTTTCTTTGCTTTGGGACAGACGAGGACAATGTGGCCCTGCACTAAGTAGATTGGTTTATTCATTCAATTCAACAAGAATGACAAATTAAAAGCGGTCTTGCAGCCCAAAGGGCTGAATTGCACTGCTTGACAGTCTTTTTGTATGTTATTTTACACAAAAAATATTATAGGATAAGCAAATGCGAAGTATACAACTTATTACAATTTAAAATGCAAAACAATAATACGCAACACCGTCGTTAAAAGTAAATTAGAGCTATTTACAACAACATCATACATTGATGGGCTATGTGTTGATCAAGCGTGCCATATATGGGACGGCGCTGTTTCTATATCGCTCTGTTCTGCAATGAACCAAGTCCAAGTTGTTTGAGGAGCGGGTCTGTCTGCCACTAATACTCTGTCTGTCCGGTGGCAGGAGATGACGGTACTGGCTGGATGTTAGAAGGGACTTAGCAAACTTAAGTGTCAGCTGTGCACTAAGGTATATTTACCAGTGCCACATACAAAGAATAGACAGAAAGTAAAGGTAATATCTTACCTCTCCCTCCGACCGAAGTCAGGTACCCATTTTTACACCTGGGCTAAGTGAGTAAAGTCATGTACAAAAAGTGTATTTCCTAAGGGCGCTAGACTCCGTTGCAGTCTTCGGAACGGGGTTGTTTTTTTGGGGGGGGCGTTGGTCCGCGATTTTCAACGTTGGCTATGATCTATTGTGTCGGCAAAGTGAGTTTGCCGAGGAAGGGAGTTTGCTGTGGTTTTCCCCGTCGTAGGATTTTCAGCGCGGATCCAAATAACCAGTTGTCGTGACCATCGACAAGAACAACCTTTTCTGCCACAAAGCAGCTGAATGCCGTACGACACAAGTACGCCTGTCTTAAGCTGAGCTCGGACGACTTGTTAGTGAGCTCCAAGTGGGGATTTTCGGCCAAAGTACGGTCAATGTCCCGGCGATTACTAGGGATTCGGACGATTTTTAGCAGCTCGTCCGTTGGGATTCAAACATCCGTGTGATGTCAGCTGTGCACCAAAAATGCAGAGAGGATAATAACTCAAACTTTTCCAACTGACACACTGAGCCCAGTCCAATTTGTGACGGTGAAGATTTTCAGAATACTATCGACGCTCGGGCGATTTTGAAATTCGGCGAGCTCCAGCCGATTTAAAAATTCGGCCGGCGTTCGCTTGAGTTTATGATATGACACAGGCTTAAGATTGTTTTCCTTCCATTTGCTGCCGTATACATTTGGTATGTTCCTAGCTATCGCTAGTCAAACATGGTCGCGCCGCTACCAAAAACGTCCCAAACTGAGAAATTACGCCACTATAGGCGGTTTATCGGCTATGCGGGAAAACAAACTCCAAAACAAAACAAAACAAAACAAACGAACAATAATGTTTTTCTTCAATTTGCTGCCTTATACCTATCGCCAGACAAGCGTGGCTGTGCCGTTACCAAAAACGTCCAAAAACTGAGGAATCATGCCGCGATGCGGTTATCGGCTATTCGAAAAAAAAAACTAAAAAAAAAAAACGAACATAACACAATATAAGGTAATTTCTGAATCGTTCCTACCGTATTCCGTACAGTAGATCGAGAAGAACTCGGGTTGCGATATGTTCGGCTTACTGCACCGCACCTGAGACCACCGAAGTCGAAATGTCTTGTCTCTACTTGAAGCCTCTTTTAAAGTGAAAGTATCCCGTCGTCATAGCCACTTTCGTCACGTGATTACCCACCTAGAATGACTCACAGAAATACGAGCTGCATGTACGTGACACGGGGGTTGGTCCTTTTGACTCTTGGATTATTTTTATTGCAGACGAAGCAGGTGCGCCTTTGTTCGTGAATAAAACACACACCTGACAGGTCGCCCTGTCCTAGAACATGGCCACGTACGTCTTGCTGGTTGGTTGCAGTGAGGATTTGGCAACCGAAACATACTTTTCGTCAGATGTCCGTTGGTATCTTTGAGCCCCGTTGATTGCATGGATGGATGGATAGTTCAATGCATGGACTTGTTAACCTAACCTTTCCAAAGGCCCTTCCAACGGCCGTTTTTAATTGGGGTATGACAAAATCAAATAAGAAAGAAAACTGGACAAGAGGGACAAGACATTTTTCACTGTTTTCATTTTTTTACATCATTTCAAAGAACGTACAAGAGAAGAAGAAAAGAAAAAGGGATGTGTCAAGCTACCCACGACAGATTACTTGTCCACCGAGCTCCCACCAACCCACTCCTGCCAACTTGACACATCCAAAATAAAAAAGACATACGAAACGTACAAGACAGACAGTTCATACCAGTAGACTGATACGACTACAGGGAAGCAGGGGATTAAAAGCGCAGTCGCAGTTTTCCCCCATCGACCCTTGCCCACTGCACTGAGCACCACAGAGACATAAACGTTTATAAACGTTGTTTCGTTCAGACGTACTCGTACGAAGTCAAGCTTTATTATTCAGCGGAGGAACTCCTTGATGTATGGGACCATGTCGACGTGAGTCGAAAAGGTCGAAGTACTGCTAACATGGATTAGGGAGGAGGGTTTTCTCAGGAGGTGGGTCATGTCAGACTTTCGAATCAATATGGTTATCAATGGCATCTTGCCAACCTCCTGGAAAATGTAAGATAGATGCTATCAACTACCTCATTGCCGTCACGAGGAAACGCATATGGTCCTCCATGGCGGTGAAGCCCTTCCAACGGCCTCTCTATCATTGCCCAGTTTGAAGGCTTATTAAGACGATGGTACATTCCAGCCGAGTTTTAAAACTCTCTTTTAGGCGTGTGTTACTATATTTGGTCCAACGTATTAAATCTACTCTCTTAGCTCACTATGTTTATCATAAACAAATATATATCACAAATTGCACAAAGAGGAACTTATTTTGTTTTACAAAACATGTTGATTGTGCCAATACCTCATCTGACATAGATTATGTTAATGAGGTAAATTTCATGGGGAAAATGAGGAAAAAGACAAGTCTCCCAGGATGACTGCTCTACCTTGTTTAGAGCATGCCCGTGTCTCTACAAGTAAAAGTGAGGGGAAGGAGGTTGTGTAATTTTCCTTAACGATAAATTCTATCGGGTGAAATTTCGTTCAATGTTACAATTTTCTGTAAGATTCTGAAATGTGCCTTGTTCTTCTATGTCCAATCTTTTGTCCTGTAAAAGTAAGCGTTGTAAATATAATGTATGGAAGAATAGAATATGCATGCACAGAAGAACAAGCTTAGGGCTCAACTCACCGTTGTAGCTCTCAAACCTGGTGTAGAAGATCGCGGGTCGTGGTGTCTACCTGTGGCCTGTGTTTGAAGGAGTGAATGGGCAGACAAGCAACTACCCGATGATAATTGGCACCTGTAGCACCCCCCGAGAAAACAGCCTTTGTTCATGCATGAAACCCAAATGGTCGCTTTACACTACTCACGATCTTGACATATATGGTTGGCACCTGTAGCACGCCCCGGGAAAACAGTCTTTGTTGGTGCATAAAACCCAAGCCCTGCTGTCGGATGCATGGTCATTTGTGATGCGGTCTACCTGGAAACTTGATTTACACAACGGAGGGGGTCCGGATATTGCTTCAAGAAGTTGTTTGAACTTCAGACCAAGCCCGCCCTTTCTTTACCGCTACGTAAGTCCTTCCGACGTAAGCAAACTTTTTGTATGCCTGTCTGTCAGTCTGTATGTCTGTCTCTGAACAGCATAAGTTATGTGTGGATTTTTATGTTATTTGCTTCGTTGGTAAAATGAACCTAGCGGCTTTCCATGGAGCAGGACTTCCAGTTTCCATACCTTCTTTTCCGGACACGTTATAGTCATGATATTTTAATTGGAGCTCTTGGACTGGAGTGACGTACTAGATTTTGAACCAGAGGTTCTTGAGTTACGCTCACTTAAAAAATCTGGACACACAGACAGACAGACGCACATACACACAGACCCACCCTTAACTATATATCCATTTTTCATGGAGATAAAAATAAAGTGCAACCATCACTGAAGCATCAAGCGGTGACGTTCTTTTACCGTTCAACACAGTTTCAACCTGCAACTGTTATGAACAGAAGAATTCAATACAGCCTTTTCAAGTACTGTGACGCACTACTTTATAG
Organism: Branchiostoma floridae; assembly: GCF_000003815.2. NCBI lineage: Eukaryota > Metazoa > Chordata > Leptocardii > Amphioxiformes > Branchiostomatidae > Branchiostoma > Branchiostoma floridae. Next base: position 1,693,695 of record NC_049984.1, read on the forward strand.
CCGAACTACTCCGTTTTGGGGACGGAGGTCGCGGATGAATACTGTGTTCTGCGACCTTCATGGCCAAAATGGTTGCTTTGTACAATGTTCGTCCCTGTAATAATAACTTCGTTGTGTAAGTACTTCTTATGCAAGCCTTATGCAAGCGTGGCCTTGCGGTCCTCAACAGTAGTGCAGAACGCACATTCCGATACTTACTTGCTTATTGCAATAATCAACTATAAACTTCAATTTTGCCACAGTCTCTCCCTTTCAATGATCAGATATGTAACAAGATTGGGGTCAACGTTAAATAGGGCGTAACTCCATATTTATATTACATGAATTACAATGACTATCATTCCTACCTTTGACTGTCCTGCACGTCACATTCCTAGGGAATACCGATGCACGGTTATGGTCGCTCCTGGATGATCTTATGAAGAATGTATTTTGATAGACGTTACTAAAATAATTGTAGCCGGCTTATATTGAAGGGGAGTATAAGGAATCTCTCCTATCCGTTTCCCGGCATGGGAATTACTGTTTTTTCTTTCGTCTTTCACATGGCACTGCTTTAATCATCATTCACGCCTTGGCAAAACATACACCTTTCTCACGCGGCGGCCATGATAGATTTAAAACGAGTTCAAGGTCTCAGAACACAGTTTTTCGGGTATGGGGATTTACATGGTTAAGGACCCCAAAGTGAGGTGGTTCGACGACTCAAAACCTATAGTAGGGTGCAGATACAATTCACAAGAATTTAGTATGTTGAAGTTGAGGGTACAAGCTACAAAATATCTGAAGATGAGCATAGATTTGCCGGCTCGTTTTTCTATAACAGACACTTTGATTTGACCCCCATCGGAGGTCATGGAACTGCAGGCGGCGAACAGGAAGTGCCGGTAACATATCAAGGCGCAAATTCCCGCCAGCCGAAAAAGCGACGTAATCCAACTTATACAGTATGAACACCGATGTATTCCTCTACTATTCACCACAGATTCCACCTCACTGTCGTGCACGGAAGAATAAATACGGCCTTTGCAAGTACCGCGATGCACTATTTTAACCCGAACTACTTTTGGGGACGGGGGTCGCGGATAAATACTGTGTTATGAGACCTTAAGCCAACTTGACATTGGATTTCTTTACGTTCATACAATAAAACTAGTCAAGATACAAAACCGTACCAAATTTTAGAGCAGAAATCCAAATGGTTCCTGAGATATGGCCAACTTTGCACTTCGGCGCCTAGCACAGGTGTCGGCACTGTACAAGGACTATCTGAGGTGCCGCTAATTGCTCTCATTATCTCAACAAACTTGATATTCTGGTTGACTTTTTCTGTTATAAGGAGCTTGCCAGACCACATTCTACCGTTCTGAGTGATTGGGGTTGGGGGTTTGTCTTTTTTAGGGCGGAAAAAGGGGGGGGGGAGTAGAGCGGGCTTTAGACCGCACTAAGTCCTATACTTAAGCATAGGGAACGGTCTAGGCGGCCGTTGCCATGGTAACGGCGGGTCAGACGGTAACGAAAATGTTACAGTTCAAGTCAGCCGAGGTCAATTACTAACATATCGGTCAAATTTAATGTGCTTGTCCGTCCCTGGGGAATTCACGCTGTGGATGAATGAGGCAAACAAAAGACTGTCCATCATAATAAGTAGTTCAACCAATGATAGCATGGGAATTAGAAAATTGACCAATAAGATAATGGCTGCATGGTCCGTCAAATATTTGCATTATTATGTTTTTATTTTGCATCTCTTAAGGGAATATGGGATCAGTACGCGAGTCTAAATTGCTACATATTTCACTGAATAACACTGGTTATAATATTTATTATTTGATCTTATATTGTGAAAATTTGTGTGGTCTAGGGAAAAACTAAATGGCAGCTGATTTTAGAAATAAGTTTTGTTTGTTTGCCTCATTGACCTCGTCTTCAATCTATGATGGCCGACGCTTGAGAAAGGTGTATTATCCCTATAGGTGATGTTGGTCTCGTCTGTTCATTCATTCATTCATTCATTCATTCATTCATTCATTCATTCATTCATTCATTCATTCATTCATTCATTCATTCATGTGAACAGATTACTAATCACTGACAAGGTTTCTCATCATCATGTTTTATTGCCATAAATCTTGGTTACATAGAGCGGCAAGAGCTGATCTCTAGGTTCCTTCGGTTACAACAAGACGAAAGGGTACTACAGACGTTCATGTAGGTAGAATTTGAAGAACTTGTGAAGACGAAATGAAAAGGAACAACGAATGAAGACTTATCCGTGTTGGTAGAGTTCATAGTTATAAAGTCTGAGGTTTGTTCCAGCACAAGGGAAACACTCCCAATGAATTTTCAGTCGATCTCACCGACCTTCATCAGATGTCGAAAATGAACAACATTGTGATTTAATCAGGTAAAAGTTTTATCATAGAAAGACGTGAAGTTTTAGGAATAGTTGATGTAGGAACCCTGTTAACTATGGTACAGGCTTTGAGCGGGGTATCAGAGAACAATCTTAGAAAAGATACGAGGATGTTGGTTTTTATCTTTCACCACAGGGAAGACCCCCTGAAATGTTGATCTCTGATATCCCCTCACGAGCCTCGTCATGGTTACATGAGGCAAAAGCAGCTAAACTCTATGCAGCTGGTCTGCAGTCCCGGCTGGAAGTCCAGGACGCGGTGGGACCATCATCATTCCGGGGTCCTGTTGGATAACGGGGAAAACAGCTGGTCAAAGGTGAGCAACATAAAGGAGAAGATGGTTGGTTTTGTTTTGTTTTATTTTGTTTTGTTGAGTGGAACAATTGATACACTGGTTGATCAATACCATATAAAAGAGAGAGGACTCTACTGTCACGAGAGCCCTGTACTGCCACGGTCACATTTCCAAACCGGGACCCGGCCGAGCTGTTTGTGGGAACGAAAAGTACGATCTAAGACAACAAAACACACAAAATGTAAGAAAGATTAGTCTTTAGATACATTTTAGTTCCCGCAAACTGCCCGGCCGGACCCCGGGTGGAAAATGTGACCCTGACGTAACCCGCATGATGAAGGTGAAGGGTCAATAACTTTCCTGAGCCTGCTGAAAATGTCTGCTGTAGACATAAGTCTCCTTAGCAGGTTCTACGACTCTTTTCCTCGGTTAGTTGTTGCCATCCTCTAGTCTACAGAACCTGGCTTTAGATCTGATCTGCCATCAGAAATAAAGGCTGACTCCTAGAGCCTGCTGATCAGGTATGTAGTTGTTCTGAATACAAGTTTCTCACCTCCGCTCTTACTGACGTTTTTTAGCCTCGTCCTCATCATACTCTTCAGGGTCAATGAACCCGTTGCCGTTGGTGTCCATGGAGGTGAACCAATCAGCGGGCAGGTTGTCGATGTCCACGTCCTCCATCTGCTTCAGCATCTCCAGCATCTCCAGCGCCTCCTGCTTAGACAGCTTCATGTCCTGGTCCGTGTCGTGGTCGCCGAACCCGCGGCCGGCCAGGGCGCTCTCCTTCGGGCCAGTGTCCTCCTGTTCCCCGCGCAGCAGCTCCAGAAGGCCGAGGGCATCCTCAGCCACACCCCTTGGGAACAATCATTAGTAAGTAGTAAGTATTGATAATACTAGTATATATATATATATATATATATATATATATATATATACTGGTCTTATACTTGTCCTGGTCCTGGTCCGCGCCGTGGTCGGCGAACCCGCAGCCGGCCAGGGTTCTCATCTTCGGGCCGCTGCCCAAGTTCCTCCATCAGCCGGCCAAGTCCGAGAGATTCGGCGGACATATCCCTTGTGAACAATCAGGTGAGTCACCGATCAGGGTGTGCGTAAACTGCCCTACCTACAACTTATGTCCCTGTGGAGTATTTTGTACGAGTCAGTAGAAATGATATTTGCTTGTGATGTTTTTTCCTTCTAACACAGGAATACTGTTTTTATTATAACTACAGGAGATGTTGGCCGGATTCTGGCTGGTGCCTTGACGGAAATAGTAGGGTAAGATATAGGTTACCATTCCTGTTCACGAACTGATTTAAAAGAGAGAGCATGTCCAGCCCAGCAGATATACAGCTAACGACACTAATAAAATAGTTTTTACTTAAACACCGGACTGACATTAAAATGGTAGTTCTGTTTTCCCCGGTAGGAAAAAAACATATCATTTTTGCTGGCGTGTTCTTTCTCTTTCTTCGTCTTCTGTCAAACGAAACAGATATAGGGTGACCCCCAGTTTTTTACTTGCACATAATACTATAAGTGATGATAATAAGTGATAACAAGTGAGCCTAATGCTATAGTAGAATGATATGTTAATGCAAGCAGTTTTTTTTACTTACATATAACACTATAGGACAAGCCTTACGGATATTCTTGTGTGTGAATAGCTTGATAAAAGGGAAAACACTCTAGTTAATCTCGACTAACCTCTTACTTTGCCTGCAACCCCTCTCGCAGTTACATCCTTTACTGTCGCAAGGCCCCTTTCCGCAGAAGGGCCTTCCCTGTGTTTTTGGGGTACCTTAGTTTAGACATATTATCTGATATCAAAGATAAACATTCACATTACATATAACTAGTGGATAAAGAATAACATGAACGCTCGTCGCTATGATTTAATTTATTTTCTGACACAACAAGTCATCCACATTAATGTAGCCTTCGTCACCTTCAAATGACCAACGTAAATGACGTCAGTAATCGGTCAGAGGCCCGGGACTACCACGTGAAAGGAATTGAAGAGCCCATCCACATAAGTTATCACGGGAAGAGGGATAAAGTTCGGGTACCTTTGACCCATCAATGACGTCACGTGTCCATGTTTGGTCAATCTGATATGACGATGGCTGTCGTTTGGATCACTGGAAGTAAGAATAGACATCAAACTCTTGCTGGTTACCACAGCAGAAGAATATATTTACCTCAGAGATCATTGTGTTATCGGCACAGAAACATCGTTTCAGCCACATCCCGCCGGCGCACCTTACATGAGGGCAACAGACGGAGTCTGCCGGGTGCACCATCAGCACCACCAGGACGGCGGACAGGCCCAGGAACATCGCCAACTTGTGGGCCATCATCACCTACCGAACAAAATTCGAGCCACTTAATACTGCAGATTTTCGGGCATCAACAATGCGGTGAGGATTGGTGAGGGGAAATTATGTGAGCCCCCGTAAGGCTAACGTCACATTTCCACAAAGGGGATGGCCGGATAGACTGCAAGTCTTCGGACGGGGCTGGGTAGTTTTTTTTTTGGTGGGGGGGGGGGGGGGGTTGGTTCCCGATTTTCAACGTTGGCTAGGTTCTCTTGTGCCGGGAAAGGGAGTTTGCCGAGGAAGGGAGTTTGCTGTGGAAGGGAGTTTGCCGTGATAGCGAGTTTCCCCCCGTCCCGAACGGCAAACACCATCTCTCGTCAAACTCCCTTTCCCAGCACATGAGAACCTAGCCATCGTTGAAAATCGCAAACCAACGCCATAATAAAAGACAACAAGAACACAAAACGTACCAAAGATAGTTCAACAGCTTGCCTTTGCATATTTCTTGGCTTTAATTTTTCGTTTCCGCAAATAGCCCGGCCGGGCCCTGGGTATGAAATGTGACGTAGGCCTAATTAGTAAGATGACATTCAAGATATGGCAGAACAAGCTGTCTGCAAGGATCTACGTGAATGTTTTCAGCCACAGGACAGCTGGATTTTGTACAATACATACACAAATGTTCCAAGACTAGCCTCCATTTGCGTCCGTAAACACTTCGTACGAGAAATGTAAGGACGTGCCAGTCGGCAACCGGTGTAAAAAAAAGGACCAGTGCATGGTGGTCAATTTCGTATCATCGTCAATTTCTGCAGATACATGTATGTACGTCTGTCTTCGACTTAGTCAGATCACAATGCACGCAAGATTCTGGACACTCCGTGAACACTAATAATAATCTTTATTGCATGTTCATGCCCGTAGGCTAAATGCACAAAGGACCACATGTGGTCTAATTGATGAAAAGGAAGAACTAAACTCCTCAACAATATACATTGCTTGATGGTTGAGTAACAACTGTGCCTCTGTCGTGTTGGAATGTTAAGCCGCTAGCAGGTCAAAGTGTTGTGCCGGTGAGAAAAGCACTTCACACATATTTCCTCACTCACTCAAAATGCAAGTTGAAGACTCTTATATAAACCCACCAAACGTGTCATCTCAAGTACATCTATACATAAACTCAAAGTCAAAAGGGATACGGTCAAAGCTCTGACGTGGTAGCGCACTACAAAAAACAGGACGAAAGGGTTTCGAGGGTTCAAAGCTGAGTTTACTTTCTCTTGATTATGAAATGTGACTGAAAAACGATGCTCATGGTATTGATTTTTTATCGCAAACAGATGGATCGGATTTTTGTACGCTCTCCCTTATCGTTTGCCTCCTGCTAGAAAGCGACTATCATGCGATTTTTACATATTAGCCGACCTTGGTATGATGGGAGTAAATTTTCAGGCGAAAAAAATCTTTACTTTGAAGCGATTTTGAAACTCAGCGACCTTCTGATGGTCACCAAATACGGCGGTAGGTCATCGACAGTGTGAAAAGAAAATGACTGCTAGCTAGGGGTGGGTACGGGTACAGAAAATTCAGGTTCGGTTCAGGTCCAGAGGATCAGTTTCAGTTCCGGACCTGAACCTAAACCTTATTGTCTGTAAAAAGTTGTGAATTGGTGATAGTCAAAAAATGGTCCATTTCTCTACAAAGGAATCTACTTCGTGGAGTATCCGACTTCTGGTGTTTGTAATCATCTCTTCATGTACACAAGTCTACAACTGCCTCTGTACGTTTGACTGTAGAAACTTGGTAGACATGACTGCAATCTCTAATCTACTTCACTCTTGTTATTATTTTAGGCCAGTGCTAGCTATATATAGCAAATAAGCCACAGTCAGCAGTGGCTGGTATTCTTACTGTCAATCGATATCGGTAATTAAGCCCCGTCACAAATTAATTGGTCTATCGCAAAATTCCTGTTTAAGTTATTATTTTAGTTTAAGTTAATAATATTAGAGTAAAATATTGTTCATAACTGTCCATTGTCACTTGCATATCTACTATGTTTATACCATGTACTTGCAATTAGCCCAAATAAACATCTTTGTACATTATTTTCAGCGTGCCCGTCCACTGAACACATGCACAGAAATTGAATTTGATCCAAATATTGGACATTTACCAGGTTAGTCGATTCTCACTTCGTCCATGTCTAAGAGATGCTACCATCTCATGGGGGATATATAACCATTAGTGTTGGATAGACGTCGCCCGAGGGCCGTCCGATTTGTGACTGGGCAGATTTTCAGCGAAAAATACTATCGACGCTCGGGCGATTTTGATTCGTTGAGCTCCAGCCGATCTTCAAATTCGGCCGGCGTTCGGTTGAATTGTGACGCAGGCTTAAAGAATCTTGTCCACACGAGAGTTTTTACCAGAACTACTCAATGAACAAACTCGCTATGGCAAATGGCTCACAACGTCCGCCGGCCAGTTCCTACCCCAGACAGCGGAGTTACACAGATCAGGTACCAATCGGCGCGAAATCGTAAGACAGCGACTGCCGATGAGGAAGGAACAGACGGGGATCTCATGACACAAGTGGTATATCTACAGTATGTGCTTATGCTGCAGTTATCTAAACCTCCTTGCAGCTCCAAACACAAGTCATCACGAAAAGACGAGGGGCTCGCCACGCTACGTGACATCTCAAACCGCGGTCAGACGATTTACTGTCGTAGGATTTGTCTTTGCTTTGGGACAGACGAGGGCAGTGTGGCACTGCACTCAAGATATATTCAACAGTGCCACAAGGTAGTATCTTACCTCTTCGACCGAAGTCAGGTACCCATTTTTACACCTGGTTGAATTGAGAAATGTCGTGTTAAGTGCCTTCCCAAGGGCACAGCGTCAGGGGCACAGCAGGTATCGAACTCGGCACCTCTAGATTCCGAGCCGAACACTCTACCAGTTACGCCACAAGCCAGACACGACGTCACGACGTAAGAGTTTTAGCGCGGGCCCGAAAGAACCAATTTCCCGACCATCGACAACGTTTCCAAAATCATAACCAGTTGCTTGAGTAATTGCTATTTGGCGGATCTTGCTACCTTGATGTGTAACCTTCATCGAAGTAGAATTATCTCACCTTCGTTAGTCGATATGGTCACAGTCTCGGTTCTCGGGGTGTAGAACTAGTCAGCTGTTTTGAAGTCTGGGTGTTTGCCTGGCTAGAAATGCCTTCAGTTTAAAAGTTACCCGGTCTTATACTGGGCGTGTCGGTTCCAGGTGCGTCGTTAAGCCCCCTTTACAAATGAAGAATTCAGCTCGTCTGGGCGTGACTGCGCACTCCCAAATCCGTTGGATTCCGTAGGATTTTGTACGAAGGCGGTACTTACCACTTACGGATCCCTAAAAATTGTCCACGTTTTTGCACGTAGAGAGCACGCAGTTGCACGTACGGCGGGCTGTGCCCGTATCCCCCTGTCACATTATCTACAATCTTCGGGCGTATCGATGGAAGATCGGCCGTATTTATGATCGACAGAGGGTTGCGCGTTTTTTTCACCTGAAAACCGCCCCTGTCACCTATAAGCCATACTTTGTATCTTGTACAGCTGTTGTGCAATAAAGTTATTATTATAAGTGAGGCTCGGGCTATTACCGCAGAATCGTCGTCCGATCGATTATCGCCAAATGTGACAGGGGTATAAGCTTAACTTGCAAACACTTCAGATGCGGCACTCATGAACGAAAGGAAAAACACAAAAACGTCGGGTATCAAATAAACAGACTTTTGTTTGTCACTGGAAGACCAACTCCATTGCGCGAGTTGGTTAATCAATCTTTATAGTTTTGTTGCACCGTAAAATTACATACATCATAACATACGAAGTGCAGGCTATACCTAGGTCCAAACCGGGGCTCGATGCGACCAGTCAGCTTTCGGGAACGACAAATATGATATAAAAGACACCAAAATACACAAAATGGAAAAAAAGCTTATTAGGCATTATTCATGATTATTTTTAGGTATACATTACTTATCTATTTTTTTTGTTTCCTGCAACAGCCTGGCCGAGCCCCGGTGTGGAAATGTGACGTTAGCCTAGAGAGGTCTGTGATGTTTTGACTAAATTCTATGTACGAATTCGTCCGAATTGTGTTATACCCCCCTCACATTATATACGATCTTCGGACGTACTTCGCGATCGCAGGAAGGTCGGCTGATTTTAAGATCTTAAGATGGTCTTGCGTATTTTTCGCCCAGAAACTGTGCCCCTCACATATAAGCGAGGCTCGGGCGATCGACGGTGAATAAATCTATGATAATGAACCTCCCATGACCTCTTGCACGCGGACAATTTAACACAAAACGTTCCTCAAAAAAGGCAAGAGATCAATAAATGTTGCTTATTTTTTGTCGGAATCTTTTTAACCAATTAATGGAATGCGCGGGCATAATAGAAATGACACAAGAAAGGAAAGTGTGTCGCAATGCCAGCCTACATACTACCACAGGGTCCACAATGTTAGAATTACCCTCACATTCCCAGAAATTCAATATTTGTAAACAAACGGAAGTCGGGCGAACGTCGCCCGAACGTTGCCCGACTGACGGGCGTTCGCCATCCGATTTGAGCTCGATGATTAATAACTATGTCTGTGCTCGCCTATCGGTCTTCAATCGTTGGATTGACGCAAGACTGTTGACCGATACCCTTGCGAGGTACGCACGATTTGCACGCACGATCTGCGACTCGATAACGAGCTCTGCGATCTCAGAGATCTTCTGCGACTTGTCGCTAATGTTAAGAACATGTTTCGCTGCGCCGCGACCATCGTACGACCCTTGAAAATCGCCGGCGATCCCTAAAAATCGCAAGATGATTGTGAGAACACCGGACGTCTTACTCACGAAAATGTCATTTAGAGCTCGTAGACTAGTCTTCCGATCGATTTTCGCCTAATGTGAGGGGGGTATTAGCGATTCGTCGTGAGATCTCGGCCGTCTTCACAGGAACCAGCCTCGCGCCACTAGTCAAGTCTAAGTGCACCAGGTCCTGTCTTCTCATGCTGCAGCCGGTGGGGCATGAAGATACTAGACACTCCCATAATCCACTGGTTCAAAATGCCTTGGTCAAGGCATGTTGGAATGTTGAGTCCACCCCTCATTACAACTTTTGCAGCCCCATCAACAATATGATATGACTAAATGAACGGCCGCGTCGCTGGTCACAGGAAATCCTTTAGGCACATCGTGTTGAATGTCGATCCAACAGACAATGAACAACGAACAATGAAAAGCTTAACAAACATGTTCCCAACAAAACAAAACCAGGTACATGTAGTTGTACATAGTGCCCGAAGGTAGGTTTTTTTCTAATTTCCGCACAGGATAGACCAGACGATGCTCTGAATGCGCATCTGCGACCTCGGGTAATCTCTAGATAGATGGCAAGTGCGTTAAGCTTAAAGATGACACAATAACCAACAAATGAACAAACTCGTTTCACCACTGCGTTGTGGTAAAAACGAACAATGCAACATTCTAACAAACAGCTTCATAACAAACCATGAGGGTGTGTGTGGATCAGACATATCAGTCCGGTCTTATGCAGATTTCTACCTTGCGTACAAATCAGGTGTGTTTAGCCTAAAAGCGGTTTGACAAGATGCCAGTGAGGTGACCGTGTTTGTTGTCAAAGCATTGCTATAAATCTTGGACAAACTTTGAGTCGTGCCACGCCGGTAATTCTTTAGCGCGGTTATCCAGATAAACAGTTCCCAGATATGCCAACTACAGGATGGAAGGATTACTTGCTTTTCTGTTGTTAATTTTTTTTACTGCGGAAGGACCAGATGTCGCCACAGACCTGTTTTTCTTCCTTCCTTACTATCAAACTGCGCACCTTTTGTGGGGTAGTGTGGCGCAATCGGCAGGCTATTCTCAACCCACAGGTTCTGGGTTCGAATCCGTCAATGTGCCACCGAACTTTTCCCCTGGGAAAGGTACTTTCCTCACTTGATGAAAATGAGTACCTAGCTTCGGATAGGACGTTCAATGGAGGTCCCGTGTTTGAGGAGAGCCACACCTCAATTTTTGCATATATTATGTAAAACAGTTCCTCATTTGCATGTTCGGCATCTGCTTATGTTCCACCTATCATAAATTACATGTGTTACATTTCTTTAAATCTACTTATGGACATATTTATCATTAGAAACAACTTTGCCTATGCTTTGCCTTTGTATTTGCCTATGGTATCCTGACGTCTCTACTGTACTGTCTAAACAATCCAGGTTCTCTTCTCTTTTTCAGTCCCCTGGTAACTTCACAATGACACTACAGACTTCTTCGTATTTCCTTGTCTGTTAAAACCTCTCCTTAATTAGAGATAAACCCAAAGGCTGTATCCTTTACCCGCAGCAACAGTGCTCTAAATATCTCTTGCACACTTGAAAATGCATTTTGGTTGGCGCAGCGTAATTTTAAATCCACCTACACGCTTAAGTATTTATTTCTTGATAGGATAAAACTAGGGGGGGACACTATTTTGCAAAAATGCAGTTTTTGATGAAATACGCCCATAGAAATATGGAGACGGTCCATCTGAATATGAAAATGTAAAAATTTTGAAAATAATTGATTGCTAACCCCCCTGTACATGCCCCCTGAAGTTTTTAAGTTGACAATGTACTAAACTAGTATAACGCTATACTACCAAACATGCTTAATGCCTTAGAAATTGTACTTTGGCATCCTTGGCAGAATATTTGACTTCAGGAGAGATCATTGTGGATATCTGAACCTCCAAATGTATTTCCCATGCAAATATGGACTATTCCAAATCACCCCCATGGCAAAAATGGACTGATCCAAACTAAAAATTGGACGAAATGGGCTGCAGGACAATTTGTATTCATTTCTACCAATTTTTACACTCAATCGCACAGAGGCAGTTAGCCTTGTAGGATTTTAAAACGCCAGTGGTACTCAAATACTCTGCAAAACAGATTTCTTTGTAGCGAAATGGACCATTGTTTTGAGTATCACAAGTTTTCACATACTGAATCAGGTCCAGGTTCAGGTCCGGACCTCTGGACCTGAACCAAACCTGCATGAACCTGAATTTTCTGTACCGTTTACTCACCCCTATTAGGCACCCCTGTAGTTACATGTAACTTATGTTTTATCCTATCAAGAAATAAATACGTATGCATGTAGGTGGGGGAAAGTTGTGTTCCAACTGAAAAATTTCTGGTTGCCCACTGCGCTACCTGGATTTAAAATTACGACTTACGTTGCGCCAACCAAAATGCATTTTCAAGTGTGCAAGTGGGTATATCGAGCACTGTTGCTGGAGGTAAAGGATGCAGCCTTTGGGTTTATCTCTAAGGAGATGTTCCAACAGACAAGGAAATACGAAGTCTATAGTGCCATTGTCCAAGTGGTAAACACAATTAACAATCTGAAGTGGTACTGAAAAAGAGAAGAGAACCTGCCATGGATCGTTTAGACAGTACAGTAGAGAAGTCAGGAAAGGATGCAGGATACCAGAGAGTCTGATAGCTTGGAAGAGAAATGAAGAGGAGCTTAAGAAGCAAGGACTCAATGGGAAAGAGATTGCAAACATTGCTGTTGATTGGAAGAGAGACAAATACCTACTACAAATCCTGAAAACCCAACATGGATCTTTCACATCAGCAGCAGAAGTTGATATGTATAATGTAAGTGTAAAGCTGGCCCAACTCAAGAACACAGCCCTGTCACTACCGATAACCACAAAAACTCCATCTGCGGTCAACCTAAAATTGTACTTGAACAATGTTACACGCCATTGACACCATCAATGAGTATAAATTTGACTATGGTTCTTTTGATTCTGTTGTAAATAGATGTACCAATAAAACATTGTTGAAATTCAGTATCGCAGGTATCTTGCTTACCGTTGAATGACAGATATTAGGGCTCGAATACTACCTGTTTATGCAGGTTAGTGTAGGTAAAATTGGAGCTGTGTAGGTATTTCTGGTGTCTACCTGCACCTAACCTGCACTCGTCCATGTAATGGATATATACAGGTTAGTGCAGGTAAAATTGGAGCTGTGTAGGTATTTCTGGTGTCTACCTGCACCTAACCTGCACTGGTCCATGTAATGGGTATATACAGGTTAGTGCAGGTAAAATTGGAGCTGTGCAGGTTAGTGCAGGTAAAATTGGAGCTGTGCAGGTATTTTTTATGTCTACCTGCACCTAACATGCACTGGTCCCAAATACTAGGTTTTTATACATAAACGTTATATGATGTAGGTGTACGTGGATTGTTATTAGCTGCATTGAATGTTACCACTATCACCTATATTAAGTAATATTCTGTAGAAAAGAAAAGATAGCAATGGTTCCTGAACAATTTTAGTATGAACTATACTTCCAAAATTCAGAGTGGTACAGGTAAAATTTGTCTGGCGCAGGCTATTTTCAATGTTACCTGCACCAGTGCAGGTATGCAGAAAAAGTATCTCGAGCCTTGGATATAGTATGTACATTGTACAGGAGAGTTTAGTAGTAGACAGAACAGTCAACTGTTGCTTTTCTGTCCGTTCTTCTCGACACACATACAAAAACACTGGTTTTAAGCTTGGCAAAAAAACTGTGTTTTTGTAACCTTGAAACAATGTTTCTTTTTGAAGTTGCCCAATTCCTTGGCATCGACTTTCTGAAAGTTTTACCACTATTCTTGTGAAGCTAAAGACACTCTGTAGTTGATTTGGGTACTCTTTGTTATTCTCAGCACTTGTCGAATTACTGCCCTACCGTGATTTCCCTGTTTTCGGCCAAATAATGGAAATTCGCCCCAATATTTGCTGCCCTGTTGCCATGGCAACCAAGAATATTAAGCCAAAACCTGATAGAAAAGTATCTTGGAGTGTAATGTATCATTTAATTACACAAAATGTGCAAAAAGAACTGAAGTAATGCAGTCAGTGCTTGCAGACCTTAGCAACGTCACACAAGTACATGGCGAGGGGGTATCCAAACTTCAGGGGGTATGTACAGGGGGGTTAGAGTTTTACAATTGCCTAATTTTTGTGATTTCTGTGTTTATATAGATCATCTCCATATTTAAGGATGCGTATTTCAAAAAGTTTGTACTAATGTCCCCCCCTAATAAAACGTAAGTTACATGTAACTACAGGGGTGCCTAATAGGGGTGGGTAACGGTGCAGAAAATTCTGAGGTCCAGGTCCGGTTAGGACCAGAGGATCAGGTCCAGGTCCGGACCAGAACCTGGACCTGATTCAGTATGTGAAAACTTGTGATACTCAAAGCAATGGTCCATTTCGCTACAAGGAAATCTGTTTTGTGGAGTATTTGACTACCACTGTCGTTTTAAAATCCTACAAGGCTAACTGCCTCTGTGCGATTGACTGCAAACATTGGTAGAAATGACTACAGACTATACTATACTATGTACTTCACTCTTGTTATTTCATTCGTCGTACAGGTAAGCCTCAAAACGTGTGAATTCCTGATAATATAATCTGTTTATTTTCCAATTGGTCCAACATCCTGTCCACCGATTTTTTTCAGGTCCGGTTTTTCCGGCCCGGTCCAATACGAAAAACCTATTTTGTGCATTGAAATATGTTTGTATCTCTCTGCTAATGGATGAAAATAAAGCCTCTAAAGCCTCTAAAAACCTATTTTGTACCGGTACACCGTCCCGGTACCCACCCTTAAGTTACAGTACATGATTTCAAAATTTGTAGAGCAATCAAAAAGAATAGAATCTAAGTCATAGAATTCTATGTGACCACAGGTTTTGCCCATTCTATGATATTGTAGCCCATTTCGTCCAATTTTGAGTTTGGATAAGTCCACTTTTGCCATGGTGGTGACTTGGAATAGTCCAATTTTGCATGGGAAATACATTTGGAGGTTTAGATATCCACAATGATCTCTCCTGAAGTCAAATATTCTGCCAAGGATGGCAAAGTACAATTTCTAAGGCAATAAGCGTGTTTGGTAGTATAGCGTTATACTAGTTTAGTACATTGTCAACTTAAAAACTTCAGGAGGCATGTACATGGGGGGTTAGCAATCAAAGATTTACAAAATTTTTGCATTTTCATATTCAGATGGACCGTCTCCATATTTTTAGGGGCGTATTTCATCAAAAACTGCATTTTTGCAAAATAGTGCCCCCCCCCCCTCCCCCCTACCTAAATGTTAAGACCATATTATGTCCTGGACAAGAAATACATTGAAAAAACTTGTCATGCTCAAAACTTTGGAGTGGAGAGAAATCGAACGGCATTGAAAGTGTATTCTAATTGCAGTATGGCCGCATTCTACGGCATTCCAATATTATCCGAATCATTCTGATCCCATTCAATGGAGAATCGAAACGGACAGCCACTTCAAATTCTGCCAGAATGTGGACAAAAGAATATCTGGAATGCAGTGAGAACGTCTAGAATACACTACAAATGCCCAGGAATAGACAAAGAATAGTTCTTCTGACGGCATTTCCGCTCATTCCTCCTCGTGTGAAGCGGATACAAGGTTCATTTGGAATTCACACCCGAATGTGGCACGAATTTTGCAAATACTTCATTCCGGCTGGTTCTGCTTGATTCCTGCTAATTCGGTTTCAGTGTGAAGGCCCTATCAACAATGCCTGTCGTATGACTATCGACAGACGAACGTGACCAGGGCGTTACCAAAAACGTCCAGAACTGCCACATTACTGCACGAGGAGATTTATCGGCTGTCGGGAAAACAAACCACAATTATAGAAAACAAAACGAACAAAAACACAATTGAAGGACATTTCATACCGTATTTCGTACAGTAGATCGAGAAGAACTCTTCGTACTGCGTGATTCTCAGCAACTCCTTTCTCGTCTCTGCTTGAAGACTCCTTTATATTGCATGTTTCCCGTCGTCATGGCCCCTTGAGTCAAGTGATTTTCCGGAATAACGGTCCCAGAGTACCAACCTTCGTGACATTAGGATTTTTCCTTTCGGCATTTGGATTGTTTAGACTGCAGAAGAAGCCTACCTTTGTTCTTGACTCAAGCCTCACACACATGACTGGCAGGTATAAAAATCAGACCTTTAAATCAAAGAAAAATTTAGTCCAACATTGGGAGCAATATAATCAAAGAGAGGATAGTTTCAAAACTGGTGAATGACCGATTATTATCCTTTTTTCTCAGAAAAATCAAAATCATCAGCTTATCATCCATTATGTTGATAGAATGCAACGTTGTTGTAATATGATTTAGATATGAATTAAGGGTTAATGACCCGTCCCGTCCTTTGCTATAACCACCGAATAAAACCACCGAGTGAGCGAAGAGAACCACGTATGTGCAAACAGCTTACCCTTGAAAATACCACAGTGACTTTGAGTCACGATTCAGAACTTTCTCAATTAGTGACTGTCTCCCACGAGTTTGTCTCGAGTGAGTTTGGCGTCAACACAGGTGCTGCCAAGTTGTTTTGTCTCACATGTTAAAAGACAGGTATGTGGTTGTTGCTAACAATCCTTAAAACCTCTATTGCTCCGCTAGACATACTAGTAGGTTCAAGGTTCTTCTTGAGTGTTGAAGTCTAGCTGGTGCTTTTACTCTGGTGCTGGCACATAACACTGTGGTACGGTTGCTATGCTTTTGTCCGCGTTGAGAATTTCGAGAATGCTTCAGTAAACCTCTTCAGTAAATCTTACTTTAATTCAATGTAGTTGGGGAAGGCCTTACACACTATGATTTCCAACTACGTTTGGCTGGAGTGAGTTTGGCGTTAACACCAGTCCTATTCCTCCAAGTTGTTCTGTCTCATCTCTTAAACGACAAGTATTTAGGAAACTTGGATGGGACGAAAACTTCGGAGCTGATGACCTGATGTTTTGTTAGGACTTGAGACGGATATGTTTGAGACTTGTGAATGAAATGTAGCCAACATATACTCTCAATCTGAAATCACAAATACTCTCTCTCTCCCTCTCTCTCTCTATCTATCTATCTCTCCCTCTTTATCTCTCTCTCATTTATTCCCAGATTACTAATGACAAACAAGGTTTCTCATCATGTATGTTTTATTGCCATAAAACTTGGTTACATAGAGCGGCAAGAGCTGATCTCTGGGTTCCTTCGGTTATAGCAAACGGTGGGGTATTAAAAACTTTTCCGTTGGTATAATTTAAAGAAGTTGTAATGACTAAATAAAAAGGAAACACTTGCAATTTAATCAGGTTAAAGTTTTACCATCTAAAGACGTGAAATTTTAGATATAGTTGATGTAGGAACCCTGTTATCTATGGTACAGGCTGTGAGTGGGGTATCAGAGAACAATCCTTGAAAAGATACGAGGATGTTGGTTTTCATCTTTCACCACAGGGAAGACACCCTGAATGTTGATCTCTGATATCCCCTTCACGAGCCTCGTCATGGTTAAATGAGGCAAAAGCAGCTAAACTCTATGCGGCTGGTCTGCAGTCCCGGCTGGAAGGCCAGGATGTGGTGGGACCATCGTCATTCCGGGGGGCTGTTGGAAAACGGGGAAAACATCTGGTCAAATGTGAGCAACATAAAGACCATAAGAAGACGCTTCTCATCGTTTGCTTTATTCTTGTTTTGTTTTGGAGTTCATATTAAACATACATCACTATGCACAATACGCGTCCTTACCTGTGCTCTTACTGCAGGGTTTTGGCCAGGGTTGCATAATTAAGATGTTCTAAGTAGTTGGAGTACATACTTAACCAAAAAACGTGTTTCTCACCTCCGCTCTTACTGCAGGGTTTTGGCCTCGTCCTCGTCATACTCCTTAGGGTCAATGAACCCGTTGCCGTTGGTGTCCATGGAGGTGAACCAATCAGCGGGCAGGTTGTCGATGTCCACGTCCTCCATCTGCTTCAGCATCTCCAGCATCTCCAGCGCCTCCTGCTTAGACAGCTTCATGTCCTGGTCCGTGTCGTGGTCGCCGAACCCGCGGCCGGCCAGGGCGCTCTCCTTCGGGCCAGTGTCCTCCTGTTCCCCGCGCAGCAGCTCCAGAAGGCCGAGGGCATCCTCAGCCACACCCCTTGGGAACAATCATTAGTAAGTAGTAAGTATTGATAATACTAGTATATATATATACTGGTCTTATACTTGTCCTGGTCCTGGTCCGCGCCGTGGTCGGCGAACCCGCAGCCGGCCAGGGTTCTCATCTTCGGGCCGCTGCCCAAGTTCCTCCATCAGCCGGCCAAGTCCGAGAGATTCGGCGGACATATCCCTTGTGAACAATCAGGTGAGTCACCGATCAGGGTGTGCGTAAACTGCCCTACCTACAACTTATGTCCCTGTGGAGTATTTTGTACGAGTCAGTAGAAATGATATTTGCTTGTGATGTTTTTTCCTTCTAACACAGGAATACTGTTTTTATTATAACTACAGGAGATGTTGGCCGGATTCTGGCTGGTGCCTTGACGGAAATAGTAGGGTAAGATATAGGTTACCATTCCTGTTCACGAACTGATTTAAAAGAGAGAGCATGTCCAGCCCAGCAGATATACAGCTAACGACACTAATAAAATAGTTTTTACTTAAACACCGGACTGACATTAAAATGGTAGTTCTGTTTTCCCCGGTAGGAAAAAAAACATATCATTTTTGCTGGCGTGTTCTTTCTCTTTCTTCGTCTTCTGTCAAACGAAACAGATATAGGGTGACCCCCAGTTTTTTACTTGCACATAATACTATAAGTGATGATAATAAGTGATAACAAGTGAGCCTAATGCTATAGTAGAATGATATGTTAATGCAAGCAGTTTTTTTTACTTACATATAACACTATAGGACAAGCCTTACGGTATATTCTTGTGTGTGAATAGCTTGATAAAAGGGAAAACACTCTAGTTAATCTCGACTAACCTCTTACTTTGCCTGCAACCCCTCTCGCAGTTACATCCTTTACTGTCGCAAGGCCCCTTTCCGCAGAAGGGCCTTCCCTGTGTTTTTGGGGTACCTTAGTTTAGACATATTATCTGATATCAAAGATAAACATTCACATTACATATAACTAGTGGATAAAGAATAACATGAACGCTCGTCGCTATGATTTAATTTATTTTCTGACACAACAAGTCATCCACATTAATGTAGCCTTCGTCACCTTCAAATGACCAACGTAAATGACGTCAGTAATCGGTCAGAGGCCCGGGACTACCACGTGAAAGGAATTGAAGAGCCCATCCACATAAGTTATCACGGGAAGAGGGATAAAGTTCGGGTACCTTTGACCCATCAATGACGTCACGTGTCCATGTTTGGTCAATCTGATATGACGATGGCTGTCGTTTGGATCACTGGAAGTAAGAATAGACATCAAACTCTTGCTGGTTACCACAGCAGAAGAATATATTTACCTCAGAGATCATTGTGTTATCGGCACAGAAACATCGTTTCAGCCACATCCCGCCGGCGCACCTTACATGAGGGCAACAGACGGAGTCTGCCGGGTGCACCATCAGCACCACCAGGACGGCGGACAGGCCCAGGAACATCGCCAGCTTGTGGGCCATCATTACCTACCGAACAAAATTCGAGCCACTTAATACTGCAGATTTTCGGGCATCAACAATGCGGTGAGGATTGGTGAGGGGAAATTATGTGAGCCCCCGTAAGGCTAACGTCACATTTCCACAAAGGGGCTGGCCGGATAGACTGCAAGTCTTCGGACGGGGCTGGGTAGTTTTTTTTTTTTGGGGGGGGGGGGTTGGTTCCCGATTTTCAACGTTGGCTAGGTTCTCTTGTGCCGGGAAAGGGAGTTTGCCGAGGAAGGGAGTTTGCTGTGGAAGGGAGTTTGCCGTGATAGCGAGTTTCCCCCCGTCCCGAACGGCAAACACCATCTCTCGTCAAACTCCCTTTCCCAGCACATGAGAACCTAGCCATCGTTGAAAATCGCAAACCAACGCCATAATAAAAGACAACAAGAACACAAAACGTACCAAAGATAGTTCAACAGCATGCCTTTGCATATTTCTTGGCTTTAATTTTTCGTTTCCGCAAATAGCCCGGCCGGGCCCTGGGTATGAAATGTGACGTAGGCCTAATTAGTAAGATGACATTCAAGATATGGCAGAACAAGCTGTCTGCAAGGATCTACGTGAATGTTTTCAGCCACAGGACAGCTGGATTTTGTACAATACATACACAAATGTTCCAAGACTAGCCTCCATTTGCGTCCGTAAACACTTCGTACGAGAAATGTAAGGACGTGCCAGTCGGCAACCGGTGTAAAAAAAAGGACCAGTGCATGGTGGTCAATTTCGTATCATCGTCAATTTCTGCAGATACATGTATGTACGTCTGTCTTCGACTTAGTCAGATCACAATGCACGCAAGATTCTGGACACTCCGTGAACACTAATAATAATCTTTATTGCATGTTCATGCCCGCAGGCTAAATGCACAAAGGACCACATGTGGTCTAATTGATGAAAAGGAAGAACTAAACTCCTCAACAATATACATTGCTTGATGGTTGAGTAACAACTGTGCCTCTGTCGTGTTGGAATGTTAAGCCGCTAGCAGGCCAAAGTGTTGTGCCGGTGAGAAAAGCACTTCACACATATTTCCTCACTCACTCAAAATGCAAGTTGAAGACTCTTATATAAACCCACCAAACGTGTCATCTCAAGTACATCTATACATAAACTCAAAGTCAAAAGGGATACGGTCAAAGCTCTGACGTGGTAGCGCACTACAAAAAACAGGACGAAAGGGTTTCGAGGGTTCAAAGCTGAGTTTACTTTCTCTTGATTATGAAACGTGACTGAAAAACGATGCTCATGGTATTGATTTTTTATCGCAAACAGATGGATCGGATTTTTGTACGCTCTCCCTTGTCGTTTGCCTCCTGCTAGAAAGCGACTATCATGCGATTTTTACATATTAGCCGACCTTGGTATGATGGGAGTAAATTTTCAGGCGAAAAAAATCTTTACTTTGAAGCGATTTTGAAACTCAGCGACCTTCTGATGGTCACCAAATACGGCGGTAGGTCATCGACAGTGTGAAAGGAAAATGACTGCTAGCTAGGGGTGGGTACGGGTACAGAAAATTCAGGTTCGGTTCAGGTCCAGAGGATCAGTTTCAGTTCCGGACCTGAACCTAAACCTTATTGTCTGTAAAAAGTTGTGAATTGGTGATAGTCAAAAAATGGTCCATTTCTCTACAAAGGAATCTACTTCGTGGAGTATCCGACTTCTGGTGTTTGTAATCATCTCTTCATGTACACAAGTCTACAACTGCCTCTGTACGTTTGACTGTAGAAACTTGGTAGACATGACTGCAATCTCTAATCTACTTCACTCTTGTTATTATTTTAGGCCAGTGCTAGCTATATATAGCAAATAAGCCACAGTCGGCAGTGGCTGGTATTCTTACTGTCAATCGATATCGGTAATTAAGCCCCGTCACAAATTAATTGGTCTATCGCAAAATTCCTGTTTAAGTTATTATTTTAGTTTAAGTTAATAATATTAGAGTAAAATATTGTTCATAACTGTCCATTGTCACTTGCATATCTACTATAATGTTTATACCATGTACTTGCAATTAGCCCAAATAAACATCTTTGTACATTATTTTCAGCGTGCCCGTCCACTGAACACATGCACAGAAATTGAATTTGATCCAAATATTGGACATTTACCAGGTTAGTCGATTCTCACTTCGTCCATGTCTAAGAGATGCTACCATCTCATGGGGGATATATAACCATTAGTGTTGGATAGACGTCGCCCGAGGGCCGTCCGATTTGTGACTGGGCAGATTTTCAGCGAAAAATACTATCGACGCTCGGGCGATTTTGATTCGTTGAGCTCCAGCCGATCTTCAAATTCGGCCGGCGTTCGGTTGAATTGTGACGCAGGCTTAAAGAATCTTGTCCACACGAGAGTTTTTACCAGAACTACTCAATGAACAAACTCGCTATGGCAAATGGCTCACAACGTCCGCCGGCCAGTTCCTACCCCAGACAGCGGAGTTACACAGATCAGGTACCAATCGGCGCGAAATCGTAAGACAGCGACTGCCGATGAGGAAGGAACAGACGGGGATCTCATGACACAAGTGGTATATCTACAGTATGTGCTTATGCTGCAGTTATCTAAACCTCCTTGCAGCTCCAAACACAAGTCATCACGAAAAGACGAGGGGATCGCCACGCTACGTGACATCTCAAACCGCGGTCAGACGATTTACTGTCGTAGGATTTGTCTTTGCTTTGGGACAGACGAGGGCAGTGTGGCACTGCACTCAAGATATATTCAACAGTGCCACAAGGTAGTATCTTACCTCTTCGACCGAAGTCAGGTACCCATTTTTACACCTGGGTGAATTGAGAAATGTCGTGTAAAGTGCCTTTGTCAGGGGCACAGCGTCAGGGGCACAGCAGGTATCGAACTCGGCACCTCTAGATTCCGAGCCGAACACTCTACCAGTTACGCCACAAGCCAGACACGACGTCACGACGTAAGATTTTTAGCGCGGGCCCGAAAGAACCAATTTCCCGACCATCGACAACGTTTCCAAAATCATAACCAGTTGCTTGAGTAATTGCTATTTGGCGGATCTTGCTACCTTGATGTGTAACCTTCATCGAAGTAGAATTATCTCACCTTCGTTAGTCGATATGGTCACAGTCTCGGTTCTCGGGATGTAGAACTAGTCAGCTGTTTTGAAGTCTGGGTGTTTGCCTGGCTAGAAATGCCTTCAGTTTAAAAGTTACCCGGTCTTATACTGGGCGTGTCGGTTCCAGGTGCGTCGTTAAGCCCCCTTTACAAATGAAGAATTCAGCTCGTCTGGGCGTGACTGCGCACTCCCAAATCCGTTGGATTCCGTAGGATTTTGTACGAAGGCGGTACTTACCACTTACGGATCCCTAAAAATTGTCCACGTTTTTGCACGTAGAGAGCACGCAGTTGCACGTACGGCGGGCTGTGCCCGTATCCCCCTGTCACATTATCTACAATCTTCGGGCGTATCGATGGAAGATCGGCCGTATTTATGATCGACAGAGGGTTGCGCGTTTTTTTCACCTGAAAACCGCCCCTGTCACCTATAAGCCATACTTTGTATCTTGTACAGCTGTTGTGCAATAAAGTTATTATTATAAGTGAGGCTCGGGCTATTACCGCAGAATCGTCGTCCGATCGATTATCGCCAAATGTGACAGGGGTATAAGCTTAACTTGCAAACACTTCAGATGCTCGTGGTCGCGGCACTCATGAACGAAAGGAAAAACACAAAAACGTCGGGTATCAAATAAACAGACTTTTGTTTGTCACAGGAAGACCAAGTCCATTGCGCGAGTTGGTTAATCAATCTTTATAGTTTTGTTGCACCGTAAAATTACATACATCATAACATACGAAGTGCAGGCTATACCTAGGTCCAAACCGGGGCTCGATGCGACCAGTCAGCTTTCGGGAACGACAAATATGATATAAAAGACACCAAAATACACAAAATGGAAAAAAAGCTTATTAGGCATTATTCATGATTACTTTTAGGTATACATTACTTATCTATTTTTTTTTGTTTCCTGCAACAGCCTGGCCGAGCCCCGGTGTGGAAATGTGACGTTAGCCTAGAGAGGTCTGTGATGTTTTGACTAAATTCTATGTACGAATTCGTCCGAATTGTGTTATACCCCCCTCACATTATATACGATCTTCGGACGTACTTCGCGATCGCAGGAAGGTCGGCTGATTTTAAGATCTTAAGATGGTCTTGCGTATTTTTCGCCCAGAAACTGTGCCCCTCACATATAAGCGAGGCTCGGGCGATCGACGGTGAATAAATCTATGATAATGAACCTCCCATGACCTCTTGCACGCGGACAATGTAACACAAAACGTTCCTCAAAAAAGGCAAGAGATCAATAAATGTTGCTTATTTTTTGTCGGAATCTTTTTAACCAATGAATGGAATGCGCGGGCATAATAGAAATGACACAAGAAAGGAAAGTGTGTCGCAATGCCAGCCTACATACTACCACAGGGTCCACAATGTTAGAATTACCCTCACATTCCCAGAAATTCAATATTTGTAAACAAACGGAAGTCGGGCGAACGTCGCCCGAACGTTGCCCGACTGACGGGCGTTCGCCATCCGATTTGAGCTCGATGATTAATAACTATGTCTGTGCTCGCCTATCGGTCTTCAATCGTTGGATTGACGCAAGACTGTTGACCGATACCCTTGCGAGGTACGCACGATTTGCACGCACGATCTGCGACTCGATAACGAGCTCTGCGATCTCAGAGATCTTCTGCGACTTGTCGCTAATGTTAAGAACATGTTTCGCTGCGCCGCGACCATCGTACGACCCTTGAAAATCGCCGGCGATCCCTAAAAATCGCAAGATGATTGTGAGAACACCGGACGTCTTACTCACGAAAATGTCATTTAGAGCTCGTAGACTAGTCTTCCGATCGATTTTCGCCTAATGTGAGGGGGGTATTAGCGATTCGTCGTGAGATCTCGGCCGTCTTCACAGGAACCAGCCTCGCGCCACTAGTCAAGTCTAAGTGCACCAGGTCCTGTCTTCTCATGCTGCAGCCGGTGGGGCATGAAGATACTAGACACTCCCATAATCCACTGGTTCAAAATGCCTTGGTCAAGGCATGTTGGAATGTTGAGTCCACCCCTCATTACAACTTTTGCAGCCCCATCAACAATATGATATGACTAAATGAACGGCCGCGTCGCTGGTCACAGGAAATCCTTTAGGCACATCGTGTTGAATGTCGATCCAACAGACAATGAACAACGAACAATGAAAAGCTTAACAAACATGTTCCCAACAAAACAAAACCAGGTACATGTAGTTGTACATAGTGCCCGAAGGTAGGTTTTTTTCTAATTTCCGCACAGGATAGACCAGACGATGCTCTGAATGCGCATATGCGACCTCGGGTAATCTCTAGATAGATGGCAAGTGCGTTAAGCTTAAAGATGACACAATAACCAACAAATGAACAAACTCGTTTCACCACTGCGTTGTGGTAAAAACGAACAATGCAACATTCTAACAAACAGCTTCATAACAAACCATGAGGGTGTGTGTGGATCAGACATATCAGTCCGGTCTTATGCAGATTTCTACCTTGCGTACAAATCAGGTGTGTTTAGCCTAAAAGCGGTTTGACAAGATGCCAGTGAGGTGACCGTGTTTGTTGTCAAAGCATTGCTATAAATCTTGGACAAACTTTGAGTCGTGCCACGCCGGTAATTCTTTAGCGCGGTTATCCAGATAAACAGTTCCCAGATATGCCAACTACAGGATGGAAGGATTACTTGCTTTTCTGTTGTTAATTTTTTTTACTGCGGAAGGACCAGATGTCGCCACAGACCTGTTTTTCTTCCTTCCTTACTATCAAACTGCGCACCTTTTGTGGGGTAGTGTGGCGCAATCGGCAGGCTATTCTCAACCCACAGGTTCTGGGTTCGAATCCGTCAATGTGCCACCGAACTTTTCCCCTGGGAAAGGTACTTTCCTCACTTGATGAAAATGAGTACCTAGCTTCGGATAGGACGTTCAATGGAGGTCCCGTGTTTGAGGAGAGCCACACCTCAATTTTTGCATATATTATGTAAAACAGTTCCTCATTTGCATGTTCGGCATCTGCTTATGTTCCACCTATCATAAATTACATGTGTTACATTTCTTTAAATCTACTTATGGACATATTTATCATTAGAAACAACTTTGCCTATGCTTTGCCTTTGTATTTGCCTATGGTATCCTGACGTCTCTACTGTACTGTCTAAACAATCCAGGTTCTCTTCTCTTTTTCAGTCCCCTGGTAACTTCACAATGACACTACAGACTTCTTCGTATTTCCTTGTCTGTTAAAACCTCTCCTTAATTAGAGATAAACCCAAAGGCTGTATCCTTTACCCGCAGCAACAGTGCTCTAAATATCTCTTGCACACTTGAAAATGCATTTTGGTTGGCGCAACGTAATTTTAAATCCACCTACACGCTTAAGTATTTATTTCTTGATAGGATAAAACGTAAGTTACATGTAACTACAGGGGTGCCTAATAGGGGTGGGTAACGGTGCAGAAAATTCTGAGGTCCAGGTCCGGTTAGGACCAGAGGATCAGGTCCAGGTCCGGACCAGAACCTGGACCTGATTCAGTATGTGAAAACTTGTGATACTCAAAGCAATGGTCCATTTCGCTACAAGGAAATCTGTTTTGTGGAGTATTTGACTACCACTGTCGTTTTAAAATCCTACAAGGCTAACTGCCTCTGTGCGATTGACTGCAAACATTGGTAGAAATTACTACAGACTATACTATACTATGTACTTCACTCTTGTTATTTCATTCGTCGTACAGGTAAGCCTCAAAATGTGTGAATTCCTGATAATATAATCTGTTTATTTTCCAATTGGTCCAACATCCTGTCCACCGATTTTTTTCAGGTCCGGTTTTTCCGGCCCGGTCCAATACGAAAAACCTATTTTGTGCATTGAAATATGTTTGTATCTCTCTGCTAATGGATGAAAATAAAGCCTCTAAAGCCTCTAAAAACCTATTTTGTACCGGTACACCGTCCCGGTACCCACCCTTAAGTTACAGTACATGATTTCAAAATTTGTAGAGCAATCAAAAAGAATAGAATCTAAGTCATAGAATTCTATGTGACCACAGGTTTTGCCCATTCTATGATATTGTAGCCCATTTCGTCCAATTTTGAGTTTGGATAAGTCCACTTTTGCCATGGTGGTGACTTGGAATAGTCCAATTTTGCATGGGAAATACATTTGGAGGTTTAGATATCCACAATGATCTCTCCTGAAGTCAAATATTCTGCCAAGAATGGCAAAGTACAATTTCTAAGGCAATAAGCGTGTTTGGTAGTACAGCGTTATACTAGTTTAGTACATTGTCAACTTAAAAACTTCAGGAGGCATGTACATGGGGGGTTAGCAATCAAAGATTTACAAAATTTTTGCATTTTCATATTCAGATGGACCGTCTCCATATTTTTAGGGGCGTATTTCATCAAAAACTGCATTTTTGCAAAATAGTGCCCCCCCCCCCTCCCCCCTACCTAAATGTTAAGACCATATTATGTCCTGGACAAGAAATACATTGAAAAAACTTGTCATGCTCAAAACTTTGGAGTGGAGAGAAATCGAACGGCATTGAAAGTGTATTCTAATTGCAGTATGGCCGCATTCTACGGCATTCCAATATTATCCGAATCATTCTGATCCCATTCAATGGAGAATCGAAACGGACAGCCACTTCAAATTCTGCCAGAATGTGGACAAAAGAATATCTGGAATGCAGTGAGAACGTCTAGAATACACTACAAATGCCCAGGAATAGACAAAGAATAGTTCTTCTGACGGCATTTCCGCTCATTCCTCCTCGTGTGAAGCGGATACAAGGTTCATTTGGAATTCACACCCGAATGTGGCACGAATTTTGCAAATACTTCATTCCGGCTGGTTCTGCTTGATTCCTGCTAATTCGATTTCAGTGTGAAGGCCCTATCAACAATGCCTGTCGTATGACTATCGACAGACGAACGTGACCAGGGCGTTACCAAAAACGTCCAGAACTGCCACATTACTGCACGAGGAGATTTATCGGCTGTCGGGAAAACAAACCACAATTATAGAAAACAAAACGAACAAAAACACAATTGAAGGACATTTCATACCGTATTTCGTACAGTAGATCGAGAAGAACTCTTCGTACTGCGTGATTCTCAGCAACTCCTTTCTCGTCTCTGCTTGAAGACTCCTTTATATTGCATGTTTCCCGTCGTCATGGCCCCTTGAGTCAAGTGATTTTCCGGAATAACGGTCCCAGAGTACCAACCCTCGTGACATTAGGATTTTTCCTTTCGGCATTTGGATTGTTTAGTAAGTAAAAGTCACATGCAATTGCACCCAAAGAAATGTAAAGTAATGCATTTTTTCTTCAGACGAACTCCTCCCCCTCTCCCTTCACTCCAACTAGCCGGCCACACCCTCCAGGAAGTAACTGTAGCAAGATTATTGGGAGTGTGGTTGCAAAGTAACTTGAAGTGGGACAGTCATGTAACCCACATGGTTAAACAAAGCGGCAAACGCCTATTCATCCTAAGACGGTTGAAGATGTTCAGAGTTCCCGAACTTGACCTAGTCACCATCTACACTTGCTACGTGCGCCCCATCTGTGAGTATGCTGTCCCAGTTTGGAATCCTGGACTTACTAAAAACCAATCATCCCGTCTAGAGACCATTCAACGCCGCGCTTGCCGCATCATTCTGGGTAAGAAGTACACTCACTACTCAGAAGCCCTCACTCAACTCGGACTACCCACCCTTGAATCCAGGAGGGAACAACTATGCAAGAAGTTCGGACTGAAACTCCTGAAATCGGCTTTCAGAGACTGGCTTCCCCAATCCCGGGGTGAAGCGAGTGGACGGCTAACGCGGACTAGCCACAAACTGAACACTATTTACTCACGAACTGAGCGCTACCGCAACAGTCCGATACCCTACATTACCACTGTATTGAATAAGGAATTGTGACCGTTAACACGAATATCTTGTTGTTGATTTTAATGTTGATATAGTATATTATATGATAGATTTTAAAGATTCCTTGCTAATTTTAATGATTTTTAACCGCAATAATTGTTATGTAAACTTACTACGATGGAGTGCCCTTGAAATGTTATACTTTTAAAATGGTTGTAAAGTCCGGAATCAATTCAGCCGCGGCTGCCATTTCTTGACTTGTATTATGCAATAAACCAGTATTATTATTAGACTGCAGAAGAAGCCTACCTTTGTTCTTGACTCAAGCCTCACACACATGACTGGCAGGTATAAAAATCAGACCTTTAAATCAAAGAACAATTTAGTCCAACATTGGGAGCAATATAATCAAAGAGAGGATAGTTTCAAAACTGGTGAATGACCGATTATTATCCTTTTTTCTCAGAAAAATCAAAATCATCAGCTTATCATCCATTATGTTGATAGAATGCAACGTTGTTGTAATATGATTTAGATATGAATTAAGGGTTAATGACCCGTCCCGTCCTTTGCTATAACCACCGAATAAAACCACCGAGTGAGCGAAGAGAACCACGTATGTGCAAACAGCTTACCCTTGAAAATACCACAGTGACTTTGAGTCACGATTCAGAACTTTCTCAATTAGTGACTGTCTCCCACGAGTTTGTCTCGAGTGAATTTGGCGTCAACACAGGTGCTGCCAAGTTGTTTTGTCTCACATGTTAAAAGACAGGTATGTGGTTGTTGCTAACAATCCTTAAAACCTCTATTGCTCCGCTAGACATACTAGTAGGTTCAAGGTTCTTCTTGAGTGTTGAAGTCTAGCTGGTGCTTTTACTCTGGTGCTGGCACATAACACTGTGGTACGGTTCTCTCTCTATCTATCTATCTCTCCCTCTTTATCTCTCTCTCATTTATTCCCAGATTACTAATGACAAACAAGGTTTCTCATCATGTATGTTTTATTGCCATAAAACTTGGTTACATAGAGCGGCAAGAGCTGATCTCTGGGTTCCTTCGGTTATAGCAAACGGTGGGGTATTAAAAACTTTTCCGTTGGTATAATTTAAAGAAGTTGTAATGACTAAATAAAAAGGAAACACTTGCAATTTAATCAGGTTAAAGTTTTACCATCTAAAGACGTGAAATTTTAGATATAGTTGATGTAGGAACCCTGTTATCTATGGTACAGGCTGTGAGCGGGGTATCAGAGAACAATCCTTGAAAAGATACGAGGATGTTGGTTTTCATCTTTCACCACAGGGAAGACACCCTGAATGTTGATCTCTGATATCCCCTTCACGAGCCTCGTCATGGTTAAATGAGGCAAAAGCAGCTAAACTCTATGCAGCTGATCTGCAGTCCCGGCTGGAAGTCCTGGATGCGGCGGGACCTTCGTCATTCCGGGGTCCTGTTGGAAAACGGGACAAGCATCTTGTCAAAGGTGAGCAAAATGAAGACCATAAGAAGATGCTTCCCATTGGTTTGTTTTATTTTGTTTTGTTTACTGGAACAGTTGATCGACTGATTGATCAATACCAGAAGGTCGTAACTTGGCTGCCATGCCCTGTACTGCCAGGGTCACATTTCCAAACCAAGGCCCGGCCGAGCTGTTTGTGGGAACGAAAAGTACGATATAAGACAACAAAACACACAAAATGTAAGAAAGATTAGTCTTTAGATACATGTTAGTTCCCGCAAACTGCCCGGCCGGACCCCGGGTGGAAAAGGTGACCCTGACATAACCCTCGTGATGAAGGTGATGGGTCTATAACTTTCCTCAGCCTGCTGAAAATGTCTGCTGTAGACTTAAGTCACCTTAGCAGGTTCTACGACTCTGTATTTTCCTCGGTTAGTTGTTGCCACCATCTAGTCTACAGAGCCTGGCTTTAGATCTGATCTGCCATCAGAAATAAAGGCTGACTCCTAGAGCCTGCTGATCAGGTATGTAGATGTTCTGAATACAAGTTTCTCACCTCCGCTCTTACTGACGTTTTTTAGCCTCGTCCTCATCATACTCCTCAGGGTCAATGAACCCGTTGCCGTTGGTGTCCATGGAGGTGAACCAATCAGCGGGCAGGTTGTTGACGTCCACGTCCTTCCTCTGCTTCAGCATCTCCAGAGCCTCCTGCTCGGATAGCTTCAGGTCCTGGTCCGTGTCGTGGTCGCCAAATCCTCGGCCGGACAGGGCGCCATCCTCCGAGGCCGTGTTCTCGAACTCGCGGCCATCCATGGCGCCCTCCTCCGGAGCGATGTCCTCCTGTTCCTCGCGCAGCAGCTCTAGGAGCCCGAGGGCTTCCTCCGCCACATCCCTGGTGAACAATCAGGAAAATAGTCACTAATCAAGGGGTATTTCCGGGAAAAATGCCGTACTTATGCTAACGTCACAATTCCAAACCGGGACCCGGCCGAGATGTTTGCGGAAACCGAAAAATAAAAATGTATACGTAAAAATATACACAAATAATGCCCACGACTATTCTCTTAAAGTCTTGAGTAGTTTGGTGTCTTTTATGTCATACTTTTCGTTCCCGAACGCTGCCCGGCCAGGCCCCGATTTGGGAATGTGACGTAAGCCTTACAAGCAGTGTCCCTACAGAGTATTTTGCACGAGATAGTAGAATTGGTATTTGTTCGTTTGTTTTTTCCTTCTGATATAGGAATACTAAAGATTTCCACGATTTACAGAGTGTACAGTGTGAAACAAATCCAGTATGTTGCGGCAGACTACTTGCTGATAACATAGATCTAGTATATACTACATTCAGGTTCTATTCTATACATACAATATTGAAATGAGACACAGTGAGGATCTTTATTTGTAGTATATAGATTCTTATGTTTACAATGATCTTAAGTCGTTATCATGAGGTTCCTTTTCTGCATAGATGAATATGTATTGGCCTAGGTATACGGAAACAGTGCCGGGACATGGCATAAGTATAGACCGGACTGA
>NC_049984.1:1725368-1735178 GCF_000003815.2 Branchiostoma floridae
GTTGCAGGGCCCGTATCCACAGTAGGGCGTTCCCTGTGTTTGGGGTGAGGTGGTTATTATTGGTTATTGGTTATTGGGTGGGCCGACTACTCACTCTTTGCAGCCAGGGGCTGAATTGCGAGGAGCTTACAATGGGCGGGGCTAAATCGCAAGGGTCTGGAGCGAGCTGCCATTCGGCGACACTCAGGTGACCTCAATACGACAGCAATTGCCCCAGGTGCGGCCAAGGTACTGTAGGTGTGTTAGTTTAGACATGCATGTTCTCTAATATCAGAAGAACACAATCTCTCGCTGGCTGGGGTTAATGACCCCCTCCCCTAGGTGGCGGCAACTGTAGGGCCGGCCGCTAGGAGCGCGATTTTAGTCAAGCTAATAACTAGCGGATAAAGACGAACATGCTCGTCGCCATGATGTAATTTGTCCTAACAAAACAAAACAAAACCAAAAGAAGTCACAACAGATAAAGATATCAACCTTAGTCCCATCGTGACAGCGATCGGAGCACCGCTTCCACCAGCCACCGCTGCACTGCCTCTTAGTAGCGCGGCAGCAGGCCGAGTCTGCCGGGTGCACCATCAGGACCGTCAGGAGGGCAGACAGACCCAGCAACAACGCCAGCTTGCAGGCCATGGTTTCCTACGGAACAAAAAGCAAAGGACAGAAAATGTCAAATATACTACATCGCCAGCTTGTAGGCCATGTTTCAGTCCTACGGAACAAAAACAACGGACAGAAAATATCAAACACACTACATCGCCAGCTTGTGGTCTATGGTTGATTAACTTAACAAAACAATACACCGTGGAGCTTAGTACATCGTCACCTTGTAGCCCATGATGAACCGTCTGTTTATCATCGTGGAACATTGTGTATCAAATAAGCAGATAAACACTTTCTAGTAACTTCGCCGGCTGCCACGCCCTAAAAAACACGAACAGAACCAGTCGGTCAAGTACGACTTCGTCCGATTGTATTCGGGATTCGTCGTCAGAACTCGGCTGTTTTCGTTCAAGCCACTCGGCTGTTTTAGTTCCTTGCGTCATCAGTTCAGGTGTACGTGCAATAGGTCCTGTTTTCGCCTCCTCCAAGCCAGTCTCGCGTCACTGCTCAGGTCTACGTGCACAGAGTCCTGTCTCCACTTCCTGTAGTCGGTGAGGCGTAAAGACTGTAGACACTCCTATAAACATAGTATAATAACCCGCTTAATCAAGGACCGCGTCGCTGGTCTCCGGAAATGCTTCAGGCACATCGTCTTAGAATGTTGAGTTAAAGCAGTATAAACGATGAAAAACACTATCAAACAGGTTCGCAACAAACCTAAGTCGGGTACATATAGCTGTGCCCTAAAGTAAACCCCAATTCCTTTTTCCTAATTTCTGCCAAGCCGTCAGGGCACAGGTAAGGAGAAATAAAAGAGGAAAATCACCACTACCTGTAACAGATACGACACAGTCACAGGTGCCTGCCCTACTCTTACGGTCGATCGGTAACGAATCTTGTCCAATGAACAAAAGTATTCAGCGGACCGCCGGCCAGTTACAGCTCCGAGCAGCGGAGTCACAGTTCATAGACTGGGTACCAGTCTGTGCGAAATCGTAAGACAGCGACTGTCGATGAGAAAGAAATAAACGTGAATTTCATTTAACAGGTGGTACATCTCCAGTATGTGCTCATGCCGCGGCTCCAAACATAAACCATCATAGAAAAGACGAGAGGTGCGCCACGCTACGCGACATATTATACCGCGTCAGAAGATATACTGTGATAGGAGTTCAGTGCAGCTTCGACAGAACCGGTTTCCCGACCATTGACAAGAACAGTATTTCCTGCTACACGGCAGCTGAATGCCGTAAGACACAAGTACGCCTGTCTTGAGCTCCTTTTATACCTTATCCACGATCTTCGGGCGTATCGATGGAAGATCGGCCATGTTTAAGATTGAGTGCTGCGCGTATTTTTCTCATGAAAACCGTCCCTGTCACATATAAGCCATACTTTGCACCTTGTACAATTGTTGTGCAATAAAGCTGTTTTCATTATAAGCGAGGCTCGGGCGATTGCCGCAGAATCGTCGTTCGATCGATTTTCGTCAAATGTGACAGGGGTATTACAAATCAGCAACTGAGCTCTGACGACTCGAAGAGGGCATTTTCGGCCAAACTACGGTCGACGTCCTGGCGAGTACTTATTCTTCGGACGATTTTTAGCAACTCGTCCGTTGGGATTTAAACCTCCTGTGCACCAAAAAAGGGCAGAAAAGATAACTCAAACTTTCCGGAATCACCAAGTCCGTCAAATTTGTGACGGGGAAGATTTTCAGCAAAATGTACGGTCGACGCTCGGGTGATTTTGAAATTAGGCCAGCCCCAGTCGATCTAACAATACGTCCAGCGTTCGCTTGAGTTATGACACAGGCTTAACAATGTTTTCCTTCCATTTGCTGCCGCATACATGTGGTACGTTCCTATCGCTAGTCAAACATGGTCGGGCCGCTACCAAAAACGTCCCAAACTGAGGAATTACGCCACTAGGCGGTTTATCGGCTATGCGGGAAAACAAACTCCAAAACAAAACAAACCAAACGAACAAAACACAATTTAAGGAAATTTCTAAATAGTTCATACCTTATGCCGTACAGAAGATCCAGAAAAAAGCTCGAGTTGCGCAATGTTCAGCTTTCTGCCCCGCACCTGAGAGCACCGAAGTCGGACTGTCTTATCTCTTCTTGAAGCCTCCTTTTAAGTTTAAGTATCCCGTCGTCATAGCCACTTTAGTCACGTGATTACCTACCTAGACTGATTCACAGATATACGACCTGCACGTCCGTGACACGAAGATTAGTCCTTTTGACCCTGGGATTATTTTTACTGCGGACGAAGCAGGTGTCGCCACACACCTGCCTTTGTTCTTGAATAGAACCCCGCACACCTGACTGTCGGTCATTTAACTAATTCTCCCTGTCCTTGTATATCGCCACGTGCGTCTTGCTGGTTGGTTGCAGTGAGGATCTGGCAACCAGAATGTTTCAGGTTCAGAGGCGCGCCCTCCGGGTCATGTCGCTTGGTGGCAGGGACTCTGTGCCGAACCTGCCTTCTGTGAAGGAGATTAGGGACGCCGCCGCAGTGTTCCTGTTCAAGTCGATGCTGGATCCTAGTTCTCGATCTAGTACCCCTCCGACAACATCCAGCAACAGGGGGAACCCTAAGAAGTAATCTTTAGTCTACGGCCCCACAGGCCAGAATAAAGCGCTTACAGAACTCTTTCCTACACCGTGCCATTGAACTTTAAAACAAGTCAGTGTAAAAGTTTGGTCTACTCTTGTTTATATCCTTGCGCTGCTAGTAGTCCCCTTGTATTTGGTACATTCATAGTATCTTAGTTTTTAATTGATTGACACCCTGCATGTGATGGTTTGTGATATGTAATAGATAAAGTTATGTGTCTGTGTGGCGCAACGGCTAGAGCGTTGGAATCAGAATCAGAGGGTCCTGAGTTCGATACTCGCCATGCCCCTCCCCCATGACAGTGGAGTGACGCCCACCGAGCCTCACGGCTAATCTGTCTTAAGATGCCAAAAACACCTACACCGGATTTGGAGCTGCCAGTGTGTCAACATCTGCACACACATCTAGCCAACTTCGCGCCATTATAAGTAATTAGTCCGGTCTACGTGCACCAGGTCCTGTCGTCTCATACTGCAGCCGGTGGGGCATGAAGATTCTCCCATAATTCGCTAGTGTAGGAATGTTGAGTCCAGCTTTTCATTTAAAGCCCCATAAACAATATGGTATGACTGAATCAACGACCGCGTCGCTGGTCTCAGGAAATGCTTCAGGCAAATCGCTTGAATGTCGATTCAAAATACTCAGCAAAAACGCCAACAAACATGTTCGCCAGAACAGAAGTCAGGTGTATGAAGTGGTAGTGCCCGAAGCTAAACCCAAAGTTTTTTCTCTAATTTCCGTAACAAATTACAGGCCAGGGCACGAGAGAAACGAGACGGCGTTCTGAAGGCGCATTGGCCTGCCTACCTGCCGAAGTGCATAGGCCAGGTATTGGCCCCCTGCTCCACTTCGTTAGAATTCTCCATGTTGCACGGTCCTTTGAAATTTTCTCCGCAAACTTGAGACACTGACGAATATCCTTTGTAATTTGATCTTTCCAGCGCTTTGGAAGTCTGCCCCGTGGTCTTGTCTTGTTAGTAGGCTTTGTGGACGAATGTGTTGAATGGTGGTTTCCTGAGTACATGTCCGAACCACTTTAGTCTTCTAAGCCTGATGGCATCGCCTGGGGTAGTCTGTAGATAGATGACAAGTACGTTAATGATTTCAAAAGAACCTAAAAATGAATCTTCTCGTTCCACAACTGCGCTGTGGTAAAACGAACAATGCAACATTCTAACAAACAGGTTCACAACAAACCAAAGCGAGGTACAAATAGCCGTAGTGCTGGAAAGTAAACCCTAGGTGTGTGTGTGATTTTTTTCTACCAAGCCGTCATCGACGGACAAGTCAGGGCACAGGATAGACGAGGACGGCGCGCTAAATTCGGCCTCGGGTAGTCTCTCTATAGGTGGCAAGTACGTTAAAGAACCCACAACACTTATCGATAAATGTAGGGATCCTTCCCGGTGTGAGTGTATCAGACCTATCAGCCTGGTCTGCAGATTTCTACTTTGCGTACAAAACAGTTGTGTTACGCCTAAAAGCGGTTTGACTATTAAAGCTAAGGGCACAACCCGCCGTACGTGCGATTTCTCCGTACGTTTTTTAAAGGCCACGTCCGTCACGTATTTCTGAAAACGTAGGGAACGACTGGCAAGAGCAGGGATGGAGTACGTCAACGCACGTCACCCGCACGGTTGCACGTTGCACACAAAGTTTTGCCAGCACGTAACGGTCTACGGCTTGTCTGCGTGCTCCAAAATCCGTACGGAGCCGATACTTACCAGTTACGGATCCCAAAAGATTACCCACGTTTTGGCACGTAGACAGCACATATTTGCACGTACGGCGGGTTGTGCCCTTAGCTTAAATGAAAGATGCCAGAGGGCAGTGGTGGGGTGACAGTGTTTTTTTGTCAAAGGATCTCTGAGCACTGTCTTGCCACGCCAGTAAATTTAAACCTTTAGTGTGATTACCCAGATAAGCGGTTCCCAGATATGCGAAGGTCAAGATGTCGGGATTACTTTTTTTTTTACTGCGGAAGGAGCAGATGTCTCCACAGACCTATCTTTCTTCCTGACTATCAAACGGCACACCTTTTGTGGGGTCGTGTGGCGCATGTTCGATTCATAACCCACAGGTTCTGGGTTCGAATCCGTTGATGTGCCACCGAACGTGTTCCCTTGGGAAAGGCACTTAACACGACTTTCCTCACTTCAATCGGATGAAGATGAGTACCTAGCTTTGAATAGGACGTTAGATGTAGGCCCGTGTTTGAGGAGAGCCACACCTCGAGCACGTAAAAGAACCAACCCACCGTAGGGGTCCTTCCCGGTACAGCCAAACCTGCCCAAGCGACCACATCTTCTTAGCGACCACCTGGCCATTAAGACCGCTTTTTCTCGGTGCCGAAAATTTTCCCCATTGACGTAAGTATTAAGCGACCATAGGGCATGTTGTGAGTCGATGCTCTTCTAACCGACCACCTGTCCAACTCGACCGCTTTTGCCCGGTCGCCCGGGATGTCGTCTTGGATAGGTTTGATAGTGGTTCAAAACCTACAGTCCTATTGCCGCACATGAGACAATTGAGAGAGCATTCGGCCAACCCAACAACAAATAACAAATGCAGATGTCTCCACAGACCAGCCTTTCTCCTTGACTATGAAACTGCACACACCTGGCCGGCAGGTACTAGTATTACATCAGAGTCATAACGTTACATGTGTCATAAGGTATATTAGTGCATCTTTCATTGATTGACTCATTCACTCTCGTAAATACGAGTATATTTATGTATTCATTCATTCATTCATCTGTTTACTCGTATATTCATTCATTCAATTTATATGCAACTCCTTTAAAAAACGAGACAATAGCATACTGTCCTGAAGCAGAACATAATGCAAGCCTGTTTGTTTGTTTATAATATTACCATTCGTAAAATAGATTAGTTTCCTAGATTTTTAGATATTAGCAAATCATATAGTTAAACTGCTCTGTATGTATTGCGTGTACAAGTTGCCATACATTGTATCCTTTACAGTTGTCGTGCAATAAAGTTCTTCGTCTTCTTGTTCTTCATTCAATCATTTACTCAATACGTTTACTAGGTAATTCCCTCATTCGTCCAGATATTCATATGTCATATACACGTGGATGTTTATAACGATTTGGCATTAACAAGTGATACCGACTCCTTCTTGTTGGTCTTATACAATATCATTTGCTACATTTTCTAAATCGCACTCCTAGCGGCCGGCCCAAGAGTTGCCGCCTCGAGCCAGCGAGGGATTGGGTAAACACTGGCTACATTGAATAATAGCTTCCGTCCGGTTCAAAGTTCAGATTCTATAACGGGACGACCTTGACACGATTGACGCGTCTGTACTAGTCACCTGTACGCGTACATCCTGCGTACGTAAGGTGGCGTCTAATGGAATTTTCACCTGTCGACTTACGTCCTGCGTAACTTTGCGTTGTTCCGTACGAGTCCTCACTTTTGGAGGTGGAAATCGCCTGAAAAATAACAGAGATGTTAGGAATGAAGAACCCGGAAGTAGCGCTCTTGGTGGTTGTTCTTCTCGGCCATGCAGGACTCCAGCCCCACCTGTGCGCCGCAGGTGAGACAAGGAGACTTACGGACTTCCTTCAGCGTTCTGACAGCGTCAAGACGTCGTCAGGACAGGTGTTCATGTCTCAAGTCGGCTCAGGTGGGCGCCTTAAGGAGCGATTTCGTGTTAACAACCAACCCGGAAGTGAGAGTGGTCCCCTTAAGACTAAGCACGTCTCACAAGGAAGACTTCCCGTCCAGGTGCGCGCAGGTGACGTGCAGGGGCTGCACCTGAGTCTGTCAGGTGCCGGACAGGTTTGTTTGTTTGTTTTATTTCGATCTCTATTAGTGTTACATTGTCGGGTTTCACGCTATTCTGCCTGGAGTCATTTGTAAAATTGAACGAAATCTGCAGAACAAAAACTTACTTCACAAATTAAAATGTGGTAACTTAAAACTGGGCAGGGGAGGTTAGAGGTCAAAACGAAATAGCGGAAACATGTGTTCAAATAAATTCAAAGTGGTCAATAATAATTGACAAAAATAGGAGGAGCTTAAATTAATATATATATATATATATATATATATATATATATATATATATATATATATATATATATATATATATATATATATATATATATATATATATATATATATATATATATATATACATATACATATATATATATTATGCTCAGTTCATTTAAGCTCCTTCTATTTTTGTCAATTATATATATAGAGAGAGATTGATAGATAGATAGATATAGATAGATATACAGACGAAGTACAAATAATGATACTAACAAACCATAACATTAACAGGTGAGGGCCATGTGGCTGAACCCCGTTCCCTTCACCGCCCCGTCCGACTTCCAGCCGCGGTGCGTCTACACGGTCCTCCCGTCGGGCGACAAGACGGAAGAACGGTCGGCACATCGCCAGGACGGCGTTCCTCCGGACACGAGCCACGCACGGCGGGACTTAAATCATGAACATAACGATGGTAAACTTTCCAAATCCTCTTCTACACATTGTAAGATTATGTGCGTAACTCAGAATATCTTTGTCCAAACCACCCTCATGAATCAAATGACGTAGGAGACTTTATCCGTGTCCTACCAGAAACGCATAGCTTGGGAAGTCTGGATTTTTGGTCTTTTGGAAAAGACCTTTAATGTTTTAATCACATACATTTATCTGTTCGTTTATGTGTTGATTTACCTTTGTTATTTTACTACAGTAAAATCTTGATGGACACAAAAGAAGTACAGCGACTTGCGTAAGGTCCATTACAACTACATATACTACATGTACATATAAACAGTGTATACAAATGTGTTGCCTACATATAGAAATATCTATAGATATGAATAAGTCAACATGTTGTGTCTATCCTGTTCCTGTTGCCTGAGTGCGCTGTAATCTTTTCTCTGTTTGTTTATTTATGTTTGCTTCATTAAAACTTCAAACTTTCCAAAGTTCTAGGACACGCGGAGTCTGTACCGATCGTCGCGGCGGGGCGAGCTTACACCTACACCGCCGGGAACTTCGGCACGGTACGCTGAACGAGGCCGTGATGACCTACGCACCCGGAAGTGTTCCTCTTACCATCCACTACCAATGCGGCGACCGGAACTACGTCATGAGTCAACAGTACAACGTCACCGTCCAGCCAACAACAATGCAGAAAACTCAAGAACTGCAGAATAAGCGCAAAGTGAACTCTTTAAGAAAATCGTCTTCCGAGACGTTTTCCAAGGCGTCACCTGGGCTCACCTATGCAGGTAAGAATTGCATTAACAAAGAATCTGTCATCTTCTACCTCAAACACAGTAGAAGATAAAGTGGACTTCGTCTTAGATTGTGCTATGTATGGTAATACTAGACATGTCATACTTGGTTATAATAATATAGAAAATATATTTTCTCACTTTAATTATAAACATATGGTTAGCATTGAAAAAAATTATATCCCACAAGCGGTTTGACAAACCGACTCTTGCTAAACCTATACAGTTTTACATTTTCACCATGACCAGTTAATCCAATTTTCTTCAATCAATGACTGTTTTGTAAAGGTAAGATTGCCAATGAACAAAAGCGAGAAGAAGCCGAACTTCTGTGTTAGACTAGATCTGTGAAAATTCTACATGTATATAATAATACATGTAATAATCTGGTGTAACGTTTTATGTATGTATGTTTTGTCTTTGTTGTGACCCGTGCTTAGCTCGGTTGGGCAAAAATTTACAGTTAAGGTCTTCATTCCTTAAAGGCGGTGAGAGAGAGGGGAAAGTGGCCCTGATCGCGGACATGGGAATAGAGGAGGACTCCTTCACAATCAAGTCCTTACTGCACCAGGTACGAAAGTTAGCATCTGATGAGTAATGTGCTTAATATAGTTATGTTCCACCTCATGGCAGACGTAGACGGGGACGCCAACCTACTACTTATCTACAGTACGTCCAACGGCTAATGGGAGATCATCACGGCCAGATCAACCCCCGGCAGCTTCGCCAGCTCGCTGCCGATAGGCGGAACTGGAGAGGGCTTGCGGTCGCCTGCGCTGCAGCCGACCGATGATGATGATGATGATGATAGTTATGTAGGAACAGATGACCTTTGTCACGGAAAGTTTGTGGGGATTTTATGTGTGTACAAAGATACATCTCGGTGGACTTGATTCGTTTGGCTAGCAGACATAGGATCGACAGGTATAGGGTTCGATTCCTGGCCAGACGGTGTGGAAAAGACACGAGTTTCCTCACTTCACCTGTACCCGGGTGTAACATGAGTACCAGACTTCGATTTGGAAGGTAAAAGATGGTGGAAGGGGAAGGATCTGCATCTGCATCTGCATAGGATACCCCCAAATGACCCCGCGAGGGGCAAAAGTAGGGGGGGGGGGAGCTGAGGCTCCCGGGTTAGGGCGGGCAGGCCGCCTGCCTGGCACGGAAGTGCTCAACGTTGGGAGCGCTTACAACCGTGCCAGGCAGGGCATTCCACTCGGGAATTGTGCGTGGGAAAAAAGAATGTTTGTAGATATCGGTGCGTGCAAATATGTGTTGATATTTGAAGTCGTGACTACCCC
>NC_049984.1:1735905-1737012 GCF_000003815.2 Branchiostoma floridae
TCGTGACTACCCCGGGTGCGCCCTTTGGCAGGCTTCAGAATATTGCTGGCGTCTATGTTCAATATTATTGTTGACTACTTTATAGAAAAAGGATGGTCTCCGTTTCCCAATATCGTGCTCTATACACGTTGGCTCAGTAACACCCACGGCCACTTGGAGCTTAAAATGACTATAGGACCACATTTACCATGTTTACCTTATGTCTAGACGCCTATCCTTTCTATATGGCACTGTTAGACACAATGTACTGTAGACACAATGGGTTGATAATGTATGACTTCCGGCCTACAGACCAGCTTTACCTTTATGTATTGAAGTGTATCTTTGCCTTTTCTGCCCCAGCTATGTTAATGACCTACGCCCTGTTGGACCTGGGGCCTAAACCTTTACATTTTTAAGTGCATCTTTGCCTTTTTTTGTGCCTGCTCACCAGGCCGACCGTGGCGAGTTGGACCTTGTCCTGCACGCGGGGGACCTCAGCTACGCGGACAACTTCGGGACGACTTTCGGCAGCGGCGACGGCAACAACTCCTGGGTATGGGTGCAGTACATGACGTCACTGCATGACGTCACCGCCAGGGTACCCTACATGACCTGCCCGGGAAACCACGAAGCGCAGGTGTTTGTTTGTTTGTTTGTTTGTTTGTTTGTTTGTTTGCTTGTATGAGAAGAATCACGTCTCAAGCACGGATGTTTTGGTGCGTGTACATTTATTTGGTGTGTAGGTAGGTCTTATAATGCTTGAATTATAGGCCCCCTAGCTGTGTGTTACAGCACTACAGCGGAACTTTCGGTTTTGGTATTTCCTGTTCTGGACACGCTATGGTCATGATTTTTGAGTGGTAGATACCTCTTGGGAGGGATGCTAAGGCATGTAGACCCCCTGGTGTTTTGGGGACTGTAGGGGCAAATTTTGTTTCAGAGTTTGACAAATAATGATTTTGTCTTTCTTAGTTTGACTTTGCCGCCTACCGGAACTGGCTGCACATGCCGGGGAACGAGAGCGGGTCCTCGTCCCCATACTACTACTCGTTCGACTACCTCGGAGTTCACTTCGTCGGCATCTCGACGGAGCACGACATGCGCGGAAACTCCTCTCAACACAGG
>NC_049984.1:1737112-1744600 GCF_000003815.2 Branchiostoma floridae
GCGGGACTCCTCTCAGCACAGGTAAGGGCACGATCTACGCGGGAACTCCTCTCAGCACAGGTAAGGGCACGATCTACGCGGGAACTCCTCTCAGCACAGGTAAGGGCACGATCTGCGCGGGAACTCCTCTCAGCACAGGTAAGGGCACGATCTGCGCGGGAACTCCTCTCAGCACAGGTAAGGCACGATCTACGCGGGAACTCCTCTCAGCACAGGTAAGGGCACGATCTACGCGGGAACTCCTCTCAGCACAGGTAAGGGCACGATCTACGCGGGAACTCCTCTCAGCACAGGTAAGGGCACGATCTGCGCGGGAACTCCTCTCAGCACAGGTAAGGCACGATCTACGCGGGAACTCCTCTCAGCACAGGTAAGGGCACGATCTACGCGGGAACTCCTCTCAGCACAGGTAAGGGCACGATCTACGCGGGAACTCCTCTCAGCACAGGTAAGGCACGATCTACGCGGGAACTCCTCTCAGCACAGGTAAGGCACGATCTACGCGGGAACTCCTCTCAGCACAGGTAAGGCACGATCTACGCGGGAACTCCTCTCAGCACAGGTAAGGCACGATCTGCGCGGGAACTCCTCTCAGCACAGGTAAGGGCACGATCTGCACGGGAACTCCTCTCAGCACAGGTAAGGGCACGATCTGCACGGAAACTCCTCTCAGCACAGGTAATTATAAGGGCACGATCTACGCGGGAACTCCTCTCAGCACAGGTAAGGGCACGATCTACGCGGGAACTCCTCTCAGCACAGGTAAGGGCACGATCTACGCGGGAACTCCTCTCAGCACAGGTAAGGCACGATCTACGCGGGAACTCCTCTCAGCACAGGTAAGGGCACGATCTACGCGGGAACTCCTCTCAGCACAGGTAAGGCACGATCTACGCGGGAACTCCTCTCAGCACAGGTAAGGCACGATCTGCGCGGGAACTCCTCTCAGCACAGGTAAGGCACGATCTACGCGGGAACTCCTCTCAGCACAGGTAAGGGCACGATCTGCACGGGAACTCCTCTCAACACAGGTAAGGCACGATCTGCACGGGAACTCCTCTCAGCACAGGTAAGGCACGATCTGCACGGGAACTCCTCTCAGCACAGGTAAGGGACGTGTCTTAACGTCAGTTCACCTTTATCCGCTAGATAACCTATATCTGTTGTTTTCAGAAACAGCGTATTTAGGTGCAAAATTACTGCAATATTTTGAAAATATTGCAGTTTGAAACAACCGTCCGTTGACTTGATATCCCTAACTTCGAAATACCCTGTTTTTAGAAACTACGGATATAGGTTAACCCGCGCATAAAGGTGAAGTAGCGTTAAGGCCCCGTCACGTCCGTCGCATGGCAGGTTTAATGTCGGACATCTGCAATATGTCGTTTATTAAAGTATGTCGTAAAAATGGGACGTAAAATGGAGGTTCTGTGTTCGAGGAGGTGTCTCAAGCACGTTAATGGGGAAGAGTTAGCTCTTTTACAACGTTTACGTCATATTCCTGTCCATGAAAAGCTGTCGTCTGCTATTGAAAATTTGAGTCCCATTTCTTGTCTTGCAAATAACAGTTAACTGCATTCAGCACGACTCCTACGAACACAGATAAACTTTTAAGTCTTATAAAAGACTAAGGTGGTAAGTTTTTTTTTTTTAGTTCAACCCGTCTTACAACGCTAGATTCCCATTCACACTAATAAAAAAGCTGTCATCTGCTACCGTACGTCCGTTTTCCCTACTGTAAGTCGGTTTATTATCGTGAGATGTGCTTAAGCCCCGTTTACAAATCAATGATTCAGCTCGGCCGACTTGTCAGCGAGCTCCAAATGGGCATTTTCGGCCGGAGAATGACCGGCGTTTGGGCGATTACGCGGGCTTCGGGCGACTTTTAAAAGTTCGTCCGTTGGGA
Organism: Branchiostoma floridae; assembly: GCF_000003815.2. Lineage (NCBI taxonomy): Eukaryota > Metazoa > Chordata > Leptocardii > Amphioxiformes > Branchiostomatidae > Branchiostoma > Branchiostoma floridae. The sequence goes on from NC_049984.1 coordinate 1,739,019, forward strand.
TTTAAATCTCCGTGTGATGTCAGTTGTGCACCAAAAAAGCAGGAAAGACAATGACTCAACTTTCCGGAGGGAAACACCGAGCCCCGTCCAATTTGTGACGGTGCAGACTATTTGATAAAAAGTAAAGCCGATGCTCGGGCGATGTTTATTTTCGCCGAGGTCTGACCGATCTACAAATTCGGCCGGCGTCCGCATGAATTGTAAACGGGGCTTAATCATGTCTTTCCCTGACAGATGGTTGGAGCAGGACCTGCGGACAGCCGACCAGAACCGCGCCCGCACCCCCTGGATCCTGGTGTTCGGCCACAGACCGCTCTACTGCTCCTCGGCCATATTCTGGTCAACCAGGTAACATGCATGCCTACACACGCATTGGCTGAAGTATAGGAATCAATTAGGGTGGCACGGTGGCCTTATGGTTAGGGTTGATGACTTAGAACCTGGAGGAACTGTGTCTGAATCCTGATAGGTCTCGATGTTGTGCCTTTCAAATTCCCCACTTGACTCAGGTATACATGAGTGCCTAGCTTCGGCTAGGGGCTAACCTCGATGGTCCTGCAGATGTGTTGAGATGAGCCACACTTTGAGCATGTGAAGATCCCGCCACACTGACGGGTACTGGACTCTTCAATACAAACCACGTCACGCAATACAATACAAAACAAAATAATGTATACAATGTTAAACACCGTCGCTCGCCGACTTGGGGTTGGAAGCAGTGATTTGACATGACATGAAATTCATTGATCAATTGATCGATTCATTGATCCATTCCTTCAGGTGTACGACAGAGGCCCGCGAGTTCCGCAGTGACCTTGAGGAACTGTTCCGGCGGTACCACGTGGACGTGTACGTCTGCGGGCACAACCACCAGTACGAGCGGTCCTGGCCGGTCTCAGGCGGCAACGTCACCGCCAAGAACTACCGCAACCCCGCCGCTACCGTGCACATCGTCTCCGGGGCCGCAGGTAAGACTGGTTGGTTTGTCGGTCTGTTGGCTGGCTGGCCGACTGGCTGATTGGTTGGTTGGTTAGTTGGTTGGTTGGTTGGTTGGTTGGTTGGTTGGTTGGTTGGTTGGTTGGTTGGTTGGTTGGTTGGTTGGTTGGTTGGTTGGTTGGTTGGTCGGTTGGTTGGTTGGTTGGTTGGTTGGTTGGTGGGTTGGTGGGTTGGTTGGTTGGTTGGTGGGTTGGTTGGTTGGTTGAGGAATAGAAATGATAGATTACAATCGGGTAGAATAGAATAGAATAGAATAGAATAGAATAGAATAGAATAGAATAGAATAGAATAGAATAGAATAGAACGGAGTAAAGCAGATAGAAGAGAAGAGAACAGAAGAGAAGAGAAGAGAATGAAAACTACTCTCCAAGAATAGGTTCTATTCGGCTGCGGCTGTATTGACGTGTTTTAGGCGTTTGGGGGGGGGGCTTTCTATTTTGTACCATTTCTTCATTTTCGTTTCTCCGCGGGAGAAAATAATAAGCCCGACAAAACCTCCTCAAACACGCCAGAAACAGCCGGAGCCGAGCCTCTGCTTGGAGAGTAAATGAAAGCCACTCTCTGTCCGGTGTCTCCCCAGGGAACCCCGAGGGTAACGACCCCACGTACGTGCCGGAGTTCCTGGTGCCGTGGCGCGCCGGCTACTCCCTGTCGCTGCAGACGGGCTGGACGCTGATGGAGGTCAACTCTACAGCTCTCGCCTTCTCCTACATACACAGCGCGGACCTAGCCAGGATGGTGGACAGCTTCACCATCACAAAAACTCAGTGAAATCGTTATTATAGTCCAACCTCGGTAGCTTTACTCTACACTCTCGCCTTCTCCTACATACACAGCGCGGACCCAGCCAGGGTGGTGGACAGGTTCACCATCACAAGAACGCCGTGAAATCATTATTATAGTCCAACCTCGGTAGCTTTACTCTACACTCTCGCCTTCTCCTACATACAAGGCGCGGAACCCGGCAGGGCGGTGGACAGGGCTCGAAATACTTTTTTCTGCATACCTGCACTGGTGCAGGTAACATTGAAAATTACCGGACAAATTTTACCTGAACCACTCAGAAATCGGGAAGCATGGATCATACTAAAATTGTTCAGTAACAATTGATATTATTCCTTTATACTTCATATGTGCTACCAGTCAGTGAATCTAGTAAAAAAATCCACATATACCTACATCATAGGACATTGGCCCAGGACAAAAACCCAGGACATGGACATGTGCAGTTTAGGTGCAGGTAGACATCACAAATACCTGCACCACGCCAATTCAACATGCACTAACCTGCATATTTCGAGCCCTGATTAGCCTGGAGTCCAGCCTTGTTAGTTTTAGGCGTAAGTCCCAATTGCCCCGGTGCCCGTCAGGGATGTAGCCCCGGCCGGGCTCCGAAGCCACGAATTTGTCCCGGTGGACTGCCTGATACCGGGGGCACCCCTCGGCGTTCCCTACAAGTAGGTCACGACGATATGTAACCGGGTCTATTGGTTACCAGGTACCCTGCCGGGCCCAAAAATAGTAGAAGCCGCAAGGCGTTCCCCTTTTACCAATTGGGACCTAAGCCTTCAAGGCTGGACCTCAAGCTAGTGGAATCATTATCTCAGTGAAAAGCGTCGCCAAGAAGCCGAGTTGAGCTTCTCGTTGTCCTTGGAATTGTTTTTAACAGTGTTTGTGTATGTGCATGTATGTAATACGTATGCACGAACCGTTCGAAAAGTTCGGGGATAGGCCCCTCTTCCGGTGGGCTACAGACAGGGTACCTTGATAAACTGCACAGCATGTACTGCATCAATAAACAAATTTAAAGATTCAAACAAACAAAGAAAATCCATGTCCACGTCCATGATTGAATTTGTATTAATTTTTTTTCTTAGAATTTAACTCAATGGCAGTTACTAAGTACTGTAAATGCAAAAACCACTGCGAACACTCCACTTTCTCGCTGACGCAAAATTCTAAAATACACGCGAACTATGACCTCCTGACCCTAACTTTTGTCGCACTTACTTTAGGAGCCTATATTGCCACAACTACTTATTAGTAACTAAGAGCAAAGCAGCTGATGGAGAAATAAGTCTCTTTTGGAAGGGAAGGATCACAGACCGAGAATGCCATCTTTAAAGCGCTTTATTTTCTTCTATCATTAAGAAAGTTAATGCCTTCTAATTCTACTGTATGGAAAGTAGTCCGGATGGACGGGGGTCGCGGATGGAAAGTAGTCCGGATGGACGGGGGTCGCGGATGGAAAGTAGTCCGGATGGACGGGGGTCGCGGATGGAAAGTAGTCCGGATGGACGGGGGTCGCGGATGGAAAGAAGTCCGGATGGACGGGGGTCGCGGATGGAAAGTAGTCCGGATGGACGGGGGTCGCGTATGGAAAGTAGTCCGGATGCACGGGGGTCGCGGATAAATACTGTGTTCTGAGACCTCAAGCGACCGCACAACATCGGTATTCATCCGCGACTGGAGAACTCAGAAGGCGCGGATGGAAAGAGACCTCAAGCGGCCGCACAACATCGGTATGGCTCTGGGTATGGCTCTGGGTATGGCTCCGGGTATGGCTCTGGGTATGGCTCTGGGTATGGCTGGGTATGGCTCTGGGTATGGCTCTGGGTATGGCTCTGGGTATGGCTCTGGGTATGGCTGGGTATGGCTGGGTATGGCTGGGTATGGCTCTGGGTATGGCTGGGTATGGCTGGGTATGGCTCTGGGTATGGCTGGGTATGGCTGGGTATGGCTCTGGGTATGGCTGGGTATGGCTCTGGGTATGGCTCTGGGTATGGCTGGGTATGGCTCTGGGTATGGCTGGGTATGGCTCTGGGTATGGCTGGGTATGGCTCTGGGTATGGCTCTGGGTATGGCTCTGGGTATGGCTCTGGGTATGGCTCTGGGTATGGCTCTGGGTATGGCTGGGTATGGCTCTGGGTATGGCTGGGTATGGCTGGGTATGGCTGGGTATGGCTCTGGGTATGGCTCTGGGTATGGCTCTGGGTATGGCTGGGTATGGCTGGGTATGGCTCTGGGTATGGCTCCGAGTTATCGTATGTGGGACATGGGAACCGACATCTAATGTTCCACTAATGACCCTGTCAATCAAATGCCTCCTGTCGCCGTTTGCAATGAAGCGTGTAAGAATTCTAGTCCCAAATGAAGTTTAGCCATATTATATTCCCGGACTTCGACTAAGAAACATCAAGGTCCTATTCCGTGCTTCATACTTATTACGTCCATAACAGAAACATGTTAATACTTGGTGCGCTTGTCAGTCTGTCTGTCGGTCTTGTAGGTGTGTCTGTGCGTGAATGTGCCTGTGTATTAGACCATCCGGTTACTTATCGTCACCATATCTTTTAGACTTTGGCCACATGTTATCTCACAATCCATACCTGTTCAGTAAGATTCACATGGCACAGAAATATTAAGCAACTTTAGATACAACGATATATCTAACACCATGAAAAGAATCACATAGGATGTAATAATCTTTATTGCAAATTCATGCCCGAGGGCTAATTGCATACAGGGTAAGGTAGTAGTGGTATACATAAACATACTTAACAAAGAAGGGAAATGGTAATCATAGATAAATAAAAAGGGAATAACGACTAAACTAAATCAATTTCTACTTAAGCTAATTGATGGGTTTGACTTCTTTTCCGTATGCAGTGGAAGATGAACTGTCCAACATTTTCATATATGAAGGGGTTGGACGACTTAAGCAAAAAGATGGATTTTTGTTTGTCGGTAAGATTATAAAAGCTTGGGAATTTTTTGTAGATTTCAAGGAAAAGTTTGATTCTTTCGGAACTGTAATGTGAACATTGACAAATGAAATGCATTTCATCTTCCACTGCTTTCTTTGAACAGTATTTACATGTTCTCTCGTCAACGGACGGTTTTTTGTACCTGCCCCTCTCTATTTCTAATGAATGAGCACTTATCCTCATTTTACATAAAGCGGATCTTAGCTCAAAATCTGAATGGTATAGGTAACTCTCCATACTGTACTCAGATTTAAGTTTCTTATACAATCTTAACTTACCAGCGTTAACAGATAATTGATGAAGAGATCTCTGAATATACATGTCTGTTAGCCTTTTCCTTAGCGATACACAAACATACTTGCTATCAACATTTACATTGTTACTGTGCCAGATGAATGAATTACCGCTACTATCTAAAATTTCTTTTACATGGTACAACCAGTTTTTCTTGTTACTATTCATCATATCATATTGTTGAGACAATAGAGCGTCTACTTGTAAAGGATGTGTACATGTCTCGGGTTGTCTTAGCCGCAACCAATATCTAACTATCCTAATTGAAACATCAACATCTAATGGAAATCTTCCGAGTTCAGCTTTACATGGCAAGTTGCTGGCGTTTCTATGAACTCCTAGAACACTTTTGCAAAAACGGTTGTGAAGCAATTCAACTGGAGAATTATCCTGCAAGTGGTCTTTACCCCAAATTTCGCTACCATATAACATGATTGGCTTGATACATGTATCAAATTTTTTTTATACATAAGCACAACGTCACACACCAAAGAAGACAAAACAACCAACATATACCAGACCGAC
>NC_049984.1:1744700-1833275 GCF_000003815.2 Branchiostoma floridae
GCTCCCAACCGCTTCTAGAAAAGTCAATAAAAACGACCGTCGAATTGTCAAATTTTGGGAATGGGGAACTTGCGAAAGGCCCACAAATGGATTTGAATTTTTGAGGCGACTTTGACTTTTTTAAATGCAAAACATTAAAACTTTTGAATGACAATTAAAAAAAAGGGACTAGGTGGGTAGGCGTTCCGAACTATTTTTACAACCTTCGTCATCACTTAGATTTTCTTTTTCGTTCCATACGATCACGTCCATCTATTCTTATGAAATAAGAGTCCACCAATTCATGTCTTCAAATAATTTAATGGAAAATTAGATCAATATTACATGTTTATGAAAACTCCGTAATATCCGTTAAATCTCCGAATATATAACATCATTTCATAACAGAAGATTATTTACCATACTTACAACATCCAAATAAGATAATGTTAGTTTGCATCATATGCCCGATTAGTTTTAGCCATACAACTGTAAAATATTAACATAAGTTCAGTGTAAATACTAGTAATAATATTGCTTATATTCAAATCGTAAGACATGTGAAACAGTTCATTTTGTTCGACTGGCTCATTCTGAAACTTTGCTATTAACTTCATGATCATCTAAAATAACCGTTGAACAAGAAAACTGCTGTACAGTAACCGATAGTTACCGTCACACGTGTAATACATGTTTGACGTACTAAATTATAGGACAGTGTTGTCTTATCATATATGAGCTATTCCAATATGATTTACATGAGAATGACATTTGCATACAATCCATGGAAGTTAGTGACTAAGTTTTTATAAGTTTTTCCAGTTAGATGTACTAGACTAACTAGTATTGCTTTGTTCTTCCAGTTTATTCGAGTGACGTCCGGAAGTGATCTCAAAATTTCATCCAGTTGAAGAGATTTTCTTTACATGTTTTAACCTGGATGTCAAACCTTCATAAACATCCAAAGGTTTAATGTCTTTCAACTTGGCTTTCACGACGACTCAGACAAGTACCCAGGAGGATTCACCGCTAACAACAGCGACAAATTAATCTGGTGACGTGTTTTCTTCCCCGTTCTCATGCCAATGTCAAACAGACATTTTATGCTAGAACCAGGATGCCTAGCCCTTATAAGCACTCTAACTAAGGTTTAAACTTGGGTTTCACGATGATTCGAATATGTGGGAGGACACAGCGCTAACAACAGCACATAGCCCAGCTCGGTGGAGCACGGTGACAAGTCTGGCGACGTGTTTTCTTTTCCGTCTCGCTTCTTAAGAATTGTCAACCAGGATGTTTAACCTTCATGAATAGTCTAACATTTAGACTTGGGTTTCACGATGAGTCGAACATGTTGGAGGACACAGCGCTAACAACAGCACATAGCCTAGCTCGGTGGAGCACGGCGACAAGTCTGGCGACGCGTTTTCTTTCCCGTCCCGCTCTCTTCTTCTGACGTACTTGGTGTTGTCCACCTGAATGAATGAATGAATGATGAAAAACTAGTTGGTAATTTGATAAAAACGTGATACTTCGAAGCTAAACGCTGAATTACTTTAACTTTAAGACAACGTAATGTAGAAATAAGAACTCATCTTAAATGTCTCTCACTATCTCTGTCTCTCTCTGTCTCTCTCTCTCTCTCTCTGTCTATCTCTGCATGTCTCTCTGTCTGTCTGTCTCTGTCTGTCTGTCTGTCTGTGTCTGTCTGTCTCTGTCTGTCTCTGTCTGTCTCTGTCTGTCTGTCTGTGTCTGTCTGTCTCTGTCTGTCTCTGTCTGTCTGTCTGTCTGTCTCTCAGTGTCTCTCTGTGTGTCTGTGTGTCTCTGTCTCTATCTCACTATCTCACTGTCTCTCTGTCTCTGTCTGTCTCTCTGTCTGTCTGTCTGTCCGTCTCTGTCTCGCTCTCTCTGTCTCTCTCTGTCTCTCTCTCTGTCTATCTTTCTCTCTATGTGTGTCTCACTGTCTGTCTCTGTCTCTCTCTCTCTTTCTCTATCCGACCACTGACCTTGCATTGCTGTAGACCCAGCCCTTCCAGAAGTTCCCTCTGAGGCGTGTACTTGTCCCACAGACCGCGGAGTCTGGCGTCTGTCTGCTCTAGCTCCAGCCGGGGGTACTGCAGCCACAAGCCCAGCTGCAAATTGGATTTTTTAAAATAAGACATAACTGTTACTAAATAATATTATACATTACAAAAGGTTTTGTCCACAACTTCTACAAATAGATACACTATTTTAGTACGTGTGGTTAAGAGTTTATTAGATTGCAGTTTGAAACGTTTTTCAACAAGCTGACTAGGTACCCCTATTCTTCCAGATAAGTGTGCTGGGTTTATCAGAGGTTTGACGCCTGATGCTAATGCCTGAAGATACACCGTGCTGCACGAACACTTCGGTCATGGGCCTAAACTTAACTGGACTGAACTGAACTGTGTGGCCACTCACCAGTTCCTGTATTCTTCTTCTGTCGTCAGGTGTGACGTTACTGAGATGGCGGACTGGTTCGATTCCCAGAGCTGAACAAGACACAAGAGTAAGAAAAATATGATCAGCAAAAAGCACTCACATGTAATCAACACAGCTCAAGATGGTCCTCTATCAACATTGTGAATGAATGAATGAATGAACAAACGAATGAATGAATGGACGGATGAATGAATGGATGAACGAATGAATGAATACATATTCGCCAGCGTGATGTTTTGTAAAATGTCAGCACAGCTGCTAATGATGAGGTGTGGTCACAGCATAGATTTTTAAAAAATGAACGAATGAACGGATACTTAACGAATGAAAAGATGGATGAATGAATGAATGAATGGATGGATGGATGGATCTGTAGATTGATCTAGCTAGTAATCTTGTTAACACTTTTCCATACTTTGCAACTGTTACAAGTGTTGTGCAGTAAACTTTGACTTAACTATCAACATACTGACGAAATGTAGTGGATGTTAGCTGAAACGTCTGACCGTTTCCAAAAACATATCCAGTTGCTTGAGTATCAAACTGCTATTTGACATATACTATTACATTGATATCTAACCTTCATTGGCGTATCAAACTTACTCTTTAGAGCGTCCAACAGCCGCAGGACTGTCCGTAGATGGTCAGCTGACGTGTGACGGCTCAGACAGACGGACGTTCGGGTCAGATCGGCAGAACTCCCGGCATCCTCCACGGGCAGGCCCAGCGCCATGACGAACTCCAGCCAGGTGTTCTGATCCAAGATGGCGGGTTTGGGACGACATTCCGACACTACCGGGACTTTCTTGGCTGATGATGACTTCGACATCTTCTGTAGTTCTACCAAGCTGTCTAAGATCTACAGAAACAATGTAAAAAAAAAAGATTAAAACACAAACATACACTTTGCATAGAATAAAATTGTCAAATTCGATTTGATTTATGAACATAACGTTAAAGATGTAATTTGCATAATTGATGAGGAAGCATCATACTGAGATAACTTTTCACATACTAGAAATAACGTCTATTCTACTTTTCAAGGTCACACCCTCGACGAAATTTGTCTAAGGGGGTGTAGGACTGAGAAAGGGCAAAGATAAGCGGTCTGAATAGTCTTCTTCTGTGGAAAAGACACAAATTGTTCTTATCCATTTGAGCTATGTGAAACTGTAGGTGACAAAGGTGTGGACTCTGATTCTCACCACGTCGTGAGTGAAGTTGAGGAATTCCGTGTACGTCTGCGGCATGGAGAACTGCCCCATGTGCATGCAAGACCATAAACTTAAAGTAAAGGCCTTTCATGTTTCCATTCATTCATATAATATCTATATGAAGCTGTATGTGAAAAACATGTGACAAATATGTGGTCCTTACTCACCACGTCGTGAGTAAAGTTGATGAACTCTGTGTACGTCTGCGGCATGGCGAACTGCCCCATGTGCAGCAGGGCTCTCCTCCATTTGTCCGCATCCTTCTCCTGTACCACGGTCTGCATGGACTTCGCCAACACACGAAAGCGCCCTGCAAAATGAAGTAATGATAAGGCGTCAGAAGGATGGCGGCTGAGACACTAGCCTCTACCAGGCTCCGTGGATCGATGGTCTAATTGTAGAAAGTGGACAAATAGAGTCAATAGCACGCTAGGGGATCGGGAGTCGGCCGGCCAAGTAGAAACATTATCCGTTTTGAGGAAAATGTTTCTACTGGCCGTCCTAGCGTGCTATTGACTCTATTTGCCCACTTTCTACAATTAGACCACCGATCCACGGAACCTGGTAGAGGCTAGCTGAGACACAACGATTTACCGGTTTAGACCTTTTATTCAAAAGGTTTTATCAGAATGACAAAGAGTGGTACCGCACTTGTTTTTATGGCTTCTAAAAGGAAGAAATGATGTTATGATACACTGCTTTTTTTAACTGTCTTAAGTACCCATTAAAGATAATCATCTGAATATGCCATAAGCTACTAGTATACAACAAACAGGTAGTTTTTTTTCACTCATCATGAGAATTTCCCTATGCGATTTGGTGTGCAGAATTTGCAGTGCAGAACTTGAGATAAATTCGCCATCAACTTCACATTGTCCATTTGTAATCAAGGAGGTTTCATCACAAGGAGAGATCAAAGAGATCAAGGAATTGATGTGTTGGACTCAAATTCAAGAAGACTATTTCCCAATATAAAACAATAGTACCCCTTTTGAACGCTCTTGTCGCTTTTCCACATCAAACACTATTCGCCATCAATCAATCAACCATTCAATCAATCAATCAATTTCACAACCATGCTTGGTTCTCACCTGTCTCGCTCTTTTCCTTCCTGACGTCATTCCAGAGTTTGCGGAGAATGTCCTTCCTGGGGTCACATTCCGGACGATAGTGCTTCCGGTTCACCATTCCAACATCCGGCTCGTCGAGACCTCTGTGAAGTTATGAAACGTGCATTTAGTAAATGGTATACGTGTGTGTGTTGTCATCCATCTATCTCGGAAGACAATGGTAGGCAGACAGTTACTCGTCGTCTGTCTGGCCTGCACGTGACTTTTTAAGGTTGACTTTCTATTTTACTTACCAAACGTGAAGTACTTGTCACATTAGAACCTACCCGTGTTTCCGAGTACAATAAGATAGATACCCATTCGCGATACCCATTCGATAAAGAAGGCTCCACCTCTGAGGCGTCGCCAAAAACAGACAATTACTGATAGCCTCCGATGTCTACAAGTGTTAAGAAGGTCTACGGGGTGCTGATGGGAGAAGTTTTTTTAGTTCGGTACTTGAATGCAGTTATTGCAGATGAATTTATTGATTGATTGATTGATTGATTGACTGATCGATCATGATATTCCCTCTATAAAGTCGAGGGTAACGCGAATTCAATTCAAAACGCAGTGACGCAGCCCAAGGACTCGAGGTTAAAAAACCTTAACGGTTAACCTCCTTGCGCAGCCAAAGTGCCGCAGCCAGTGAGATACTAGTACTCCCGTAAGAAGTGTGTATTGTTGATCTGACAGCGCCCTTACAAGTGCATATACCTGAGGCCTTCAGCCCACATTACCTTGGGACAGGCTTTCCGTGTTATTTGTTTTTCAAATCCTTCTGCACTTTTCCGGATTAGCTGCGCAAATAGTCACGCTTGCACTGTATAACGCATGCGTACAAGGGGGCACTGAACATAGCGGGCATTCCGCTAAAAGCTAGGGCGAAGACCTCTGAAGTAAGTCAACATCAAAACAATCCACGGTGTGCAAACAAACGTTTCTGCTCTTATAACAAACAAACAACCAAGCAACAACGTAGAATACATGTGCTAGTATTCCGACCCACCGACCAACTCTCAAAGCAGAGGTTACTGAGTGTAGAAAATATTTCGTGTCGTCCCAGCCTTACGTCATTGTTCTCGCCACTTTCTACCTAACTCCTCCAACAAGCCAAGCAAAGATGGTTAGAAATGCGCTGGCCAGGCGTTCGGTCGACCGGTAGGGTATTCTCAGAATTCTGCTTACGCAGCAAGTTTGCCACTGAGGGGGTGGCTAAAATTAAACATAAAAAGCTTAAAATCGTACAAGAAGGCAAATCATTCATCCGAAAACTTCAACAACGCTGAACAGCAGTTCTTTTTATAACAGTATGGACTTTGGCCACATACTAGTAGACATATGTTCGCGATCCAACAAACTGAACCCAACCCAAATCCACCAACACTAGCCACAAACCGCAAGACATACCTAAACACCACCTCGCTGTTTTCACCGACCACAAAAATAACACAGTTACATATACACTGAGTTGGAGAGCCGTTTATAAGGTTATTTTTCTGTAAAAAAATGGGCAAATGTTACCTACTTTTCTGTCTTGGGCGAGATTTCTATTTCAGGTGAACCGTTGGGCTCCATACAGACGGTTTCTTGGTGAATGTTCTCAAAAAAACAAACGTTTTTTTTAAAGCACAACTACAGTTTGACAAGCAGCAGACGATGTACTGAAACTTTAGGCGTAGTTAATCCTGGCTAAAAATGATGAACAGTCGACCAGGTGACGCGGTGTTTGTATAGCACCGAATAAACATTGCATCAGGGCCAAACGACCCCATTCGTTCAACAAGTTTACTCACTAATTAAAAGTTAACTCTCCTATTGGTGATACCCCCTTTTCACTAGGACGGCGCTCTCGCCGCGCGTTCTTTGCGACCTAGGACCCTAGGCCTAGCATTAGACTGAACACTCAACGAATTGTATAGAAACACGAGTTCGGAGACCTCATATCTCCATGGAATATTCTGAATATACAAATGACTGCCTCATTTACATAATCTATGCTTGATTATGTGCACCTCTGAATAAGTTTTACATGGCACAATTTTGATAGTCAAAACATTGATCACTTAGAACTATTATGGCACTTTTGCATCAATTATACAAATTAAGGACGTATATGCAAAATTGGTCTCTGTTAACGTTCCACCTGCCACACACTGTATATAGAAAAACATCTTTTTACGCTTGTGTGTTTTCGTGTCTTTTCAGTCACACGTTTTACATTCTATATGATATACCCATGGTTACACACATAAATTTAGGTCGCAGTGAGAGCGCAGCGCGATCGCCGTCTGGTGGGAAGGGGGGCTGACGCAACCGCCATCCAAAACGCTGAGTTGGACATGTCTGTATTGTCAAGGTGACGTCGTTTGTGTCGATCAGAAAACAACCGTGTCACAGCGCCGTCTTGTTGTGTGCCGTGTTTGTGACAAGCGTAGAACAATTTCTTGGACAAAGGTGAATGACCGGTAAATTCGTAGTTTTCAACCGTTCCTTGGTGGGAATTTACTGACTTTGTTTTTATCTTTGTTTGTTTTATTTTCTTAACAAGCCTTTCACCTCCAAATTCAAGAAATACTAGTAGTTCATGTAATCCATCTATTTCTCCAGTGTTACCGGCAATTGCCTTCGGACCAATTTGTTTCTCATCCACAAATTTAAATATTGTATATAACGTCATACTGATTGCAATATTCAAATTTCTTACGACTACAGAAAGGACTATGAAATGACGTAACGTTATAAGCAGACATTACGTTAGCTGGGGTTTCCTATCATTTGTGCATTTGCAAAGGACTTTCCAAGCGCTAGCATGATTCACAAAATGCTGACAACAATGAGCTTCTTCGAGCGAAATAATCTCCTGAGGAACTGTCTATTCCTTCACACTTGTGTGTCAGCGAGTTTTGTTCCCCCAAGGCTACACGTCAATCATGTTGAATGGGTCCTTTCACGGGCGATTTGTCACTACTCACTTAAGTAAATAAGTGCACCGTGTACTTAATCGGTGATGTCATTCTACTTTTACTTTTATGAAATATATCCGTTCTCACCTACAACAACAATTCCGAAGTTGATACATGTATAACAAACAAAAAGACAATGTAAACAGATAATCTAATGCTTGTTGACACCTTGTTTTCAAAGACCCGTATAAAAAACAACATACAAGATAGTGGACTGCGCCTACTAAACAAGCTCTAGCACGAAAAACATCACCTGAACGCACTGGCATACGTCCAGAATACACAGAAATGAAATCAGCTTAATAAATAATATTTGTAATACATGGCTTTCTGGTAATCTCCAAGCAGATCCTACGGTGCCATAAGATAGTATCAAAGCTGGCCAAGGAGTGTAGCCGGCCAAGGGAGTCAAACGGGCACCTACGGGAAGTTTGATACTATACATTACGCACCGTGGATCTGGTTCGAGATTAGCTTTCTGGATGCATGGGCTTTCCCGACTGTAAAAAAACAGCTCTTCTCTAGAACGCATTGGTGTAACTCCAAAATACACAGAACTGAAATCAGCTTAGTGATATTACATACTTCTCTTCATTCAGTGGATTTCTCGACTGCAAATACTCCTGAACACACAAGCCATCGCTAGCATGAAAACATATTACCTGAAGCAGAACGCACAAGCGCAAGTCCCCATTACAAAGAAATGAAACCAGCTTTGTGATCTTCTCTTGAATCACGAGCTTTCCCGATTGCAAATACCTAAGAAGTTCTTCTCTAGCACGAAAACACATCACCTGAACGCACTGGCGTAAGTCCAGAGTACACAGAACTGAAATCAGCTTTGTGATATTACATTTTTTTCTTGAATCATGGGCTTTCCCGACTGTAAATACCTAACAAACTCTCTAACAAGCACGGAAACACATCACCTGAACGCATTGGCGTACGTCCAGAGTACACAGAACTGAAATCAGCTTAGTGACACTACATGCTTCTTTTGATACAGGGGCTTTCTCTACCTTTACTTTCCCGTGACGCTTACTTGAAGCGTTTCTAAGCCTTGTCTTGTGACCATCAGGTGCTGTTTGCAAGTTCGCATTGAAGTGAAGGAATGAACAAACACTTACATCAGTGATTTGTGAAAGGATATTTTTCACCCACGCGCGCGCTGACATGGCGCATGACAAAAATAAAAGTCGTTTCTTGTCTTGTGACTACCAGGTAATGTACGTACATGTAATTGTGCCCTCTCACTGCACTTGGGGCACGCTTGCGGCACTGCGGGGTTTGTAGATGACTCAACGAATTTCAGAGATAAACGAATTTTCTTCCGTTGTGTGTCTTTTAAGTCATACTTTTACGTATTACGCAATATCTAAATTATCAAAAATCGCGAAAATATCAAACAGTGCGGCAGTGAACGAACCCCGCAGTGCCCCACCGATGCCCCAAGTGCAGTGAGAGTCCACCTTAAGTTGGCGTTGAAGCGTTTGGAAAACACTAATGCACAAGCTTGAGCATGCTTAAACACTGCGATGAGGTAATGAAGGTCACAGGACTTTTCAAAAGCAAACTCCCGAAAAGCACGTGTTCAGCAGTTAACGTTGTGTCCAATGATGGGCAATGATGCAAGGGCGTGGGAGAAAATACCGCACCCTCCTCACAAAGAAGGGATGTCAAAATGGTCACAAGTGGGAAAGGTGAAAATGAAAGGGGAAGTTTATTAAGTACCTGCGTCTTGTGACTTGAAGGTGATGCAATGCTGTCTTCTACATGGAAATTTCCAATAGTCACCCACCAACTTTATCACACATGATTCTACAAAAACTGCAGCAGGCATCGACAAAGTTGAAAACTGCTTTTTGATGTCGCAATTAGAGTAAGGTTGGTGTGTAGTTACTGTGAAAATCGAGGGGACTAGAAAATAGGACAACAACGCATCCCATCTTAAAGATACATCTATCGGAATCCTATAGGGGCGCAACAATTTATCAAGTTTATTAGACAAGTTGACCGTCTAAATATGCGACGCTAACAATTCATCTGGCCAAGAGAATTCAAACGGAAAGAATGAGCTACAGTTAGCTTTCGTGTGAGGGGTCCTCCGACAGAAACATGGATATATACGTCGTACAACAACACTGTGTTAGTCTCCAAGCAGACCCATCGGTGCCTAGATAATATATCGAAACTGGCAAAGGAGTATAGCCGGCCAAAGGGAGATAGCCGGCCAATGGAGTCAAACGGGCACCGGAGTGCCGCTATACTAAGTCCCTTGCCAGCTTTGATACTATTTCTAAGGCACCGTAGGGTCTGCTTGGAGACTAACACTGTGTATGATCCTTGGATCTGTCATATAAAACTTTGAGATCTAATCTCTAAGCAGTGCCATAAGATAGTATCAAAGCTGGCTAAGGAGTATACACACCCCTAGGCCAGCTTCACTCCTCTGGCAGCTTTTGATACTATCTTGTGCTACCGTACGTAGGATCTGCTTGGAGATTATTTGATATCGTGCCATGACGTTATACGTCAGGTGACGTATTCGTCCTGGGAAAACCCGCTCATCAGCGCATTCAAAAAGGCCGTCCACTTGCTCAAATGCGTCAGGAAAAATACGTGATTTAACTTGTCTATTGTGATGTTGAAGTGCGGGGAAAATCTTTCTCAAATACATAATAAAAAGCTAGACGCCAGGATATAAGACAGTAGATAAGTTCGAACATCTATAATATCATACAACATAAAAGTTTCTTGATACTATTGAATGTACTTAACCACTCCCATACTAATGACACTAGACTGTCCTTTTCCTTTCTTTCTTTCTTTTTCTGTGCCCCCATCCAAGTAAACTAAAAGCTACGACTGGGTAGAAGAGTTTTGTACATGTGTTTGAGGAGAAACACACAATGAGTGGGCATTGACGTGAAGAAATGATGAGAGCACGAAACAAAATGCGAGAGGATGGTATGGTTGGGGGTGAGAGCCATCAACATTACACTTACCCCAAAAATCAGTTTAAAGGAAATAATTGCCTTTTGTGAAGAAAAGAATGACAAAAAAAAAAAGACAAAAAATGTCGACGAAATCGGCAGCTGTGACATTATTGAATTACAGTTTAGGCTAGTAATAAAATGACAGACAGCTGGGTACCATCCTAGTTGTTAGTTTACCGCGGCCCCCATACTCACCGTACCCCTTACGAGACCAGGTATGGGAGCCCCTGTGAAAAAAAAGGGTACGAAAAAGAATGGCACCCAGGCTGAGACTATCAAAATGATGTACATGTATCTCTACGAACATCAGATCAATATAACGCATAGTTATACGGCAGCAAGGTAAGCATTACATCATACCTTTGCGTGAACGTGGTAGCAGGCATGGTGACGTTTTGGTCAGACTTGACTTTGACTTTGACTGGTTCGTCTGTACGTTTTCTTCCGACTGACCTCCAATCTGCCCACCAACCTCTTTTCTACATGACAGCCGCTTCAAAACTTATTTTTAGCAAGATTTGCAAATGAATGGCGAGTTTCTATCACGTGCACGTGGGTGAGAAGGTGCGGCTTCCAAGATGTGGTGTAAAGAGTTTTAAACGCGTCATCGTGTGCCGCCCTATTCCCATATATGGTCACCCGCTCACTTCCTTATATGGAAGCAGGTGAGTCTTTGGCCGGACGTGACGTCACACGGAAGTAGGACAGGTAGTCAGAAAAAAAACATGGCGGCAGTAACGGGTACCTGTAGTAGTCGTCGTTAGTCAAACTGACAAAACTTCGCAACTTTGGGGTTAAAAAGTGTCTGTAAGAACGGAAAATATGCTTGCCGTTGGCAAAATTAGCTCTTTTGACGTGTCTGAGTTTCAAGACTCTGTATATTTTGACCCTGTGGTAAGATTTGATACTTCCGGGACACCGTACACTGTCTGACCTTGCCTTGGTGTCAGCAACTTTTCCCTTCCGTCCCGTGCTGTCTGCGTCTCACCGATGACATCAACGGTCATCAGGGTTTCCGACACCAGACACGGCTTATGGGGCATTTATCCTCGGAACGGGAAATGATCGAATTGGATTTTTTTTTGTGCGCACGTCTAACTAGATTTCTGACGTCACAACGCTTTTGTGTTCGTATCATATAACGTGTTGTGTAGTTAACGTTACAGGAATGAGACTAAGTAACCTTAAATTGTTGTCGATGATGATGATGTAACGTCCTAGAACTACGGTCAAGTGGAAATAGACGTTATACAAATATATAATACAAAGGCCTTGACATCGCCAACTTATATGCCTTGCGATCGCATAAATTTTAGGTGCGGTCGGATTTTATTATTTATGGGAGCGCTGATTGCGAGTTTGCAACATGGGCTAGGTTCTCTTATTAGAGAACGTGACTAAAGTTGAAAATCGCAAATCAGCGCTCCCCCGAAAAGCAAATGCTAGCCGCAAGAAGAAAGTCAGCAAAGGAGGCTATGGTCTTATGTTCACACTAGTAAAATAAAGTGCATTTTGTTGTGGGGTCATTGACCGCTTACAAAAAAGCGGGGTATGACTCAAATTCCTACCACCGTATGTCACCTGTATTTATGGTGATCGATTTTAGAGGTGACAACCATGTGACCGATACTGGGGCCATCGATATCGTCAGCCCTTTTACCTGGAATTCTTGATGGCGTGTGGGACTCCCCACCCACGGTTGACGTATGTTGACAGTAAACGTAAAAGTGAAAGGAAGTCAGAAGCTAGCCTCCGTCGCAGACTCTCCGGAGTTGTGGGAAGGCCGGTCCAAAAAAATTATGAAAGGAAAAGGTCACCATTTTCCCCACCAACCTCTGCTTGGAGAGTATCGTCGCAGATTTCGATTGGGGCCGGCTTTTATTTCACGGGGGAGGTGGCAAACTCCCTTCGCTTCCACGGCAAACTCCCTTCCTCGGCAGACTCCCTTTCCCGGCAAAAGAGAACCTAGCCAACTTTGATAATCATAAAATAAAATACAACCCCGCTCGAAGTCTGCGACGGAGGCTATGCAAACGTACAAAGCGTACAGAAAAGGAATGGTGTGTAGGTAGGATTGCGTCCAATGGTGGACCGTTATGGTACTTTCTGTGTGGGCTTCCCCACCTACGCTTGACGTGTATTTACAGTAAAGTCAAAAGTGAAAGGTGGCCCGAAGCATGATGACATGCTGATAAAAAAGGACTACAAACGTTGCGTACAGAAAAGGAATGCATCGAATGGATTGTTTGTTTGTGCCTTTATTTGATTAGGGGAGAAGCATGATATTGTCATATACAATATAGAGAAATTGTCTATTTTTTAGTCTCTATTAAATAGGCTCTGCAGGTTGGATAATTGAAATTGGCTAGATAGAGGGAATATAATATTGGCACAATTTCCGTGTAAGCCATCACTACGCCGGAATATTGTGCATATGATTTGAGTTAGGCGGCCAACAGAGTATAGTTTCCAACTCGCTCCTCTAGCCGGCTAACTCCTATGGGATGTGTTTTTTCCCGTCTATTCGGCATTTATAATATTCTTTACCAACCTACGGAGTCGCGTAGACACTATCTTAGCGGCTCCTTATGATTCTGCTCGATCATGACCTCGAAGAGACAATATTTTGTGGCGCCTGGTGACTTTTTCGATCAAATAAAGCCGAAGTTACCCTTGTTTCATGAAGTGGCGCATTTCAAGACATGGTTGCATCATTTAGCTCACGTGGAAAACATGACCTCACGCCAGAAGTACGTCTGGAGCCTTTTCTATTGTTCTGTAGGGCACTAACGGATGTATGAATCTGCACGTCCGCCAACTTGTGAAATGCCAGACTTGCGTCGTAGACAATTCTGAATTGTTCAATGGCAAATGAGCCACAATGTGCTGCGTCTGTGTTTCTCAAATGTCATTGGGCCAATCCTTGCTTCCAGGCTCTACAAGTCGGGCTCTTTCATGCTTAAGCCGGTTTCACACGTGCGTATGAGGTCCGTATGGAAGTTTTAGCCTCTACCAGGCTCCACAAGTCGCTGAAAAATTAAAGAAATTGGTCAATCCTTGCTTCCAGGCTCTAAAAGTCGGGCTCTTTGGTGCTTAAGCCGGGCTCACACGTGCGTATGAGGCCCGTATGGAAGTTTTAGCCTCTACCAGGCTTCACAAGACGCTGAAAAATTATAGAAATTACACACAAATAGCCAGATAACATGCCAGCGGAGTTAGCTGGGTCACAAACCATACTCCTTTGACAGCTAATTCCTCCGGCATATTCTGTTAATCTCCAACCAGATCCACGGTGCGTAATGTATAGTATCAAACTTACCGTTGGTGCCCGTTTGACTCCATTAGCCGGCTATACTCCCTGGCCAGCTTTGATACTATCTTATGGCACCGTAGGATCTGCTTGGAGATTAATATTATGTGTCTACATTTCTCCAATTTTTGCTATTTTGCAAAGCGACATGTGGAGCCTGATACAAGCCAAGAATTCCACACGGACGTCAGTCACATGTACTGGGATATATTTGCACGTGTGAATCCTGCTTTATACATGTAATGTGCCTTTTTCTGATGGAAAATCGGATCCATTGCATTGTTTCTTGTAGCCTGATAGGCCATAAGAAGAACAAACATTACATGTGTAACGCTACTTCACCTTTATCCATGGGGTGACCTTTATCCGTTGTATTTAAAAACAGCATATTTAGGAGTACTGTATTCAGTCTGCTGACAGTGGTTTCAAATTTGCAATATTTTCAAAATGTTCTGATTTGAAACCACTGTATCCCGACTTCATATCCCTAAAAGTAAATACGTTTTTTTACAACGAATATAGGTTACCCTCGGATAAAGGTGAACCAGCGTTAAACCCAAGGGAGAGAATCCTACGATGAGGCTATATAAAGCCAAGGTGGACACTAGTACTCTGCATTGTCAAGTTATATACTGTATATTAACGTTTTTATAAAATTTCTCTTATAATTGGGTTGCCATCTTTGGGGTGTCCACCAAAATATTCTATATTGCAAGATTTTGAAGGCAATGTGTTTTTAATCAATTTACCTATGACCACACTTAAGTTGTAAACTCCAATCAAAGTTGCCTGATGTGTGAATCTTCCTATCACTATAGTATCATAGTATCAGTATCATCCTATGACTATGTAAACCCAACAAAGGCATTATCAACAACTTTTTTTAATACTACACTTCATTCATTTATTACGAAACTTTTTATTGACACATGATGCAGGTTGGACATGTACATCAAAACACTAAACCATATCAAGTACTACAAAAGTTGAAATTCTTCCAGTCTCTGTGCTATTCAGCATACACATGTACTCTAGGTTACATTCTACTAACTGCAGTGGATAACATGCATGTCAACTATACCAGTTATGTACACTAACATTACGAAACCTTTGAAGTTTTTCCGTAAATAAAATCATGCTACCCCTTCAGACTTTTTTCTTAACCCACCGGTGAACCGTTCTCAGTTCTGTAAAAAAAAGCAATGATCTAATTCTAAATATCGTACACATAATTCTTCAAAGATTTAGTATGACTATGAGGAACTAACAAGGAAGGATGGTTGAGGATTCAAAATGTTTCAAGTGGATGATTTGTATAAATCTAGCTCGGATGCCGGCCTCCATAGTGACTGCCAGCTCAACCATCATTAGCATGCAAAAAGACTTGGTATGCAGTATGGACTATGAAGGATGGCACCCAGGCTAGTGTTTACTTAGTAAGTCTTCTCCAAAATATGTAGCTCCAACATCCCTTCCACACCAATCCTTCCTGGTTGTTCCGTAATGGTGAAAGTAAATCTTCTTCCAAGCAATTACTAAGTAAAGTGGACACTAGGTATCTCTATAAATGTAAAATACTGCACAGTACCATCATTCCAATCATTGTAACATATGCCAAACGGGCAGGGGTACTTGTCACATTTACAACTCCTTACTTGACTATTTTAGTGGTCCTTGGATTCTGTAATGTTCCCTGCTTTAGTTTTATTTCATGCTGAATGTTAGACGTCAAAATACAATGTGCAATCAAGACAATTTACACTTCACTTAGTGCATGCATTTCTTACTTAATGTTACATGTATAAGAGCTGCTCCCTAAAAATACTGGGCATTGTTATTCTCTTATATACTGTTAGTGGTTACATGGCACCAATCACATGAAACAACAACTCTTGTTGTTGATTTTTATCTGCAACATCAGCATCAACATCTAACAGACTACTAGTTTGACATTGCTTGAAGTGTCCAAGAAATGATACATTAAGAAGTAACAATCATACTTATAACAGGTGTGTTATCAAGGTGCTATTCAGTACTCCCAACTGATTGGCTCTGACAGGGCTTGAAACACTTTTCATTTTCTGCTTCATGTAACTCATTCCACAGAATCTGTATGTATACTCTCAAAGCATATCTGATTGTAAGTTGTTAACATTTGTTTCTTCAATAAAATCTTTTTACAAATTGCTTATGGGTATTTCAAGCCCTGCCACAGCACTTCTGATCACAAAATGAACTACTCGTCTAGTGTTTTTAGCATTTAAGAGTTAATGATCATTTGAAGTAATTACAATGCCAGTACAGCAGAAGAGTCTACACAATGAAGTCTAAGTGTTATGTGAACAATAGCCTGACCTTAACATGTACATTTGTTTGTTTTAATCTTATGGAATGACTTGTTTGAACAAAAATGATGTCCTGGAGTTTTGAAAACATTGTACCATTATGCTTGAAGTAAAACTTATAAGTATGACTTATAAAACAACCATGAGAACTAAGTCCTATAACAGCTAAGTACCTACACTGTTTACATTTACAAAGTTGGATTGAGTGTTGACATCAGCCTGGGCCCTCCATGTAGATCGTACACCCCTTCCCAAGTCTTGTAGAACCTGTGGGATTAAAAAGAAAGGACAAAATGAGTTGCCTGTAGTGTACAGTGCAAGGTATCATCCAGTCAGACTCCAACAAGCACCAGGAGTATTGCAGTACAAGTCCAGCAAACCAACCAACCATCCAGTCAACCCTCCACAATCATAGCATATCATGAAAGGGGTCTTTGATTGGAACAAACCAAGGACTCAGACAAGCACTTCAAATTTGACTTCCACCCTGATCGAGATGTTGCTCTAACCAGAGCATCAGAAGCTGATGAAAAGTGACAGGATCAAATGCTATTACACAAGACTCAATCTCTGAGTACAGCACTCCTGACTGCACAGAAATGGGAATGTGCAGTGCACAATCATAGTCATACAATGAAAATTTACAAAACTGCTTTCTTGCAGACATGGCCTAGGCTATCTCAAGACAATTTCAAGACCCACGCTGCTGCCTCGGGTACCACAGAGAAAAAAAAGAAAGGCAAATGTAGAAATCAGCACCATACAAGATTACACCATATTTTTCCTTTCTCCGTCAAACCTGTATTTCAGACATGATCAGTTCAGTTCACCAGAACTTGGACATGAATTTCTCACAAAAATCCATGGGTGTTCAGGAAACTGTCAACTTCTCCTGGATCCTGACCTCACAAGCACGTCCCCAAAATGGCAAAAGATGTACTGAGAATTCAAATAAAAAATTGCACAGGAATTTATAACATTTTTGACAAGCTAACGAACATGAAGAGAATTCCAGAGAATGAAGAACTGCTAGACTTGTTCTGTAGACCTGAGAGATTCCAAATTCCAAAGAAACAAAAATGAACAGGAAGCCCAGGACATGAGTGTCCGGACTTTTTTTTAGTCCTTTATGCATAATAAAAATCAGCCAATAAAATCTCAGCAACATAATTTCACAAAATGCTCAGCTGCTCTCGACCTGTCTTTTCACATGCTTCGAGTTGGTTTTCTTCCTTTTCACCATGGCTTGAACTCTGCACCTTACTATCAATCAGCAAAGATACCAAGAGCCAGCAAGATTCCATTAAAAAATTGAACGGAAAGAAAAGAACACAATCGTGACAATGGATGAGGAAATATACATCGACTGGATGAGGAAATATACATCGACTGCAAGAAAGCTCCTTTGGTCCAGGTAGTCTCTTTAACTTGTAAAACAATCTATACCCTTCAAGTTCAAGCATGCATATCTATCTGTTGGAACTTATTCTTCAACAAAGGAAGATTGCACTGTTGGCTTTCCTTGTTGGCCACTATGATTGACAAGACTGACAGAACCTCTAACACCATGGAATTTGACGAGAACCCTACCCCTTGTTGTCAATGCCACTGACTACCTGATTTGCAAAGCACATTCAGCTGAAGAACAAAGATGGTTAAGCACATTGAAGAAGCAAGGTGGTCTCTTACCAACGTGGCCATGGGCGGGTACCTGCTTCCAGGGCTAGATGAGGAGGAGACGCAGCTTCTTGACGCCCATCGGCCGGCCATTCAACTCTCGCGTTGCAATCATGGCGTCCTGGGGGGTGGGGAAAGCCACTGACGCATTACCCGTGGGATCCCCACGGTCAGACCTGTGAATGTGGACAGAGTCTTTCAGGACAGGGTAGCCATAGAAGAAGTCCAGGATTTCCTCCATAGTGGCTGTCATGGGGAGGTTTTGGATGCCGACAATGTCGCTCAGGGGTTCGTTGGTGTTGAATGCGGGGGCAGGGGGGCCGCCTACGTTCGGCATGTTCATGTTACCCCCTGGGACTAACCCAGGGCCCTGTTGCACCCCCATTTGGGGCTGGAACGGAGGCATGCCGACATTCCTGCCAAGTGGGGCATTGGAGGGCAGGTCCAGCAAGCTTGGGATCTGAGGGCCTTGTGGCCCCCTGCGAGGGGGATCCTGCATCTGGTCTTGAGGCATCATGCGGTCTTGCTGCCGCCTATCCCTATCCTTATCCGAGGTACGCATGTCGCGTTGTGTAGGCCGTGCCATGCGGTCCCTCATCTCTTCCCGTGAGATGGGTCGAAGAAGGGCCATTCGACCGCCTAGGCGCTTTGCTCGAAGCTTGTAAGCCCTGTCACAGTCCGAAATGCTAACAAACTCAACAAAGACCTCGCCCGAGAACTCTCCCGTCTTGGTATACACCATGTGAATACCCCTCTCAGCAATGGTGCTGCCCGTGAAGAAGTTTTCAATCTCCCGTTTACTCGCTTTGTAAGGAAGGTTCCAAACATGCATGCAGCACTTTGCCCTGGGATCAAGCTCCTTGGTAGTTTTAGCCTCCTTTCCAGGGGACTTTGAACCCTTCTTGGGCTTGGTGTCTGGCTTCTTGGAAGCTTTCTCCTTTTCTTCAGCTTTGGGATCAGATTGCCCGGCTTCATGTTTAGCCTTCTCCTTTTCTGGCCCTGCCTTACTCGATTGATCTTCTGCTGCCTTTGCCCCCTTTGCTGGAGTTTTCTCGTCAGCCTTTGACTCAACCTTCACCTCAGCAGCTGCTTCGGGTGACACTTTTTCTGGCTTTGCTTTCTCTTCGCTCTTGGGAGGATGCGAGACTGAGGGAGTTGGCTCCACTGCTTGTTTCTTTGCCGGCGAGGGCTCGGAGATCGGTTCTGACGAAGCCTGGCGCTTGAGAGGGGAAGGAGTGGGCACTGGCGCAGACACTGTTGCTGAAGCCGCTGCTTTCCTTGCTTCAGCAGCTTTCTTGGCCTCTGCTTCTCTCTTCGTTCTGGCTTCTGCATCAGCAGCCTTCCTGGCCTCTTCTGCCCGTCGAGACTCGGCCCTTCTGTTCTCCTCAGCCCGCTTGTTTTCCTCCATCTTTCTGGCATCATCAGCCTTCCTGACTTCAGCTTCGGCAGCTGCTTTCTTCGCTGCTTCAGCCTTCTTCTTCTCATTCTGCGCCTTTCTGGTCTCACGGAACTTCTGAATATGCTTCTGCATGTCGGTGGATGGTGCACTGGTGACTTCGATGTACCGGCTTCCCATGTATTTCTTATGCATTCTGAGGGCTGCCTTCTGATCACCATAGGACTTGAACTCAACAAACCCACTGCCGATAGCCTTACCATCCTCAAAGTCAATCCAGACCTTTCTGATGCCCAGGCCTTTGAAGAAGTCACGGACATCCTTGTCCTTTGCGGTGTAAGGGAGACCTTTCAGACTTATACACATCGAGTCAGTGCGATCAATGGGGGAACGAGAACGAGGCCGCTGGGTACCTTGCGCCCGGTTTTGCTGGGCTCCTGATCTCGGCATGACGGGAGAACGGGAGTGTTGGGGAGGGGGCTGGGTCTGACGAGGCTGTGGCTGCATCCTCTGCATCATCCCAGTGTTAGTGTTGGCGTAGCTGACGGCCGGGGTCTGGACGGCCTTAGCAAAGTCGTAAGCTATCTGCCACTGGCTCTCTGTGCAAGACATGACCTCAATGTGACGGGCGGCCAGATACTCCTTGTAAGTACGCACAGCGGCCGAACAGTCGCGGACAGACTTGAACTTGACGAAGGCCTTGCCCGTTTTGTTACCAAAAGGGTCCATCTCAATGACAATGCCATCGCTGGCGATCTCCAACCCAGAGAAGAGAGAGTGGATCTCCGACACTGTGACGTTGGTGTTGAGGCCGAACAGCTGAATGCACGTCTGTGCTGCGCTAAACTGAGAGGAGTTATAGCTCGAGGAGGACATGCTGCTGTAGCTGCTCTCCTGTACCGGAGGAGGGGCATAAGACGAGCCGTTCGGGGCCACGTTGCGGGAACCAAAAGCGGGAGACTGTGTCTTCTCCACGTTGCCAGTAGCGACGGGAGCGGGGGAGTCGAAGGTGGTGCTCCGGCTCATGTTGATGCGGTCCTGCATCTCCTTGCGGGAGCTGAGGTACAGGGTGATGGGCGAGCCGTGGATCGTGTTCCCTGTGCGGGCCATCGCCTGGCGGGCGTCCTCGTCCGAGGCAAAGATTATGAAGGCGTCCCCCGCGTCCCCACCCACGATATGCACCCCTCCGTCGGGAATGGTGAGGCCCGAGAAGAAGGATCGAATGTCCATGGCGGAGGCCGACCATGGCAGACCCTGGAGTCGGATTACCACAGCCATGACGATGCAAGACTTGATCTTTCACCTGGGGGGGAAACAGTGAGTAGGCAAAAATAAGCAGGAGGAATCTCAACTATGGTCCCATTTCCGTTGTGGCTGCATATCTAAAACCCACTCCCTGCTGATTTGTAAAATTTGGTGCATGAACGCAACCTCAGCAGGGAAGGGTATGAAGTACTTACCATTCAGCACAGAAAGCAAGCTCTGGTCACCTTCGACTGCTCAACAAACCAAGCTGGCAACCTGCGACTTCAGGAGGCGAAAAGCAATGAAAGAAGAATTACATATATAATTATCTGGCTGCAACTGCTTCCAAAGGCAAGAGGTTGCACGGGTTGTCCTGAAGGATGCACAATGCCCAACACTGGAAACAGGCTCGTTCGTGACAGTACATCTGAAAAGCCAGACATGAAGACATTGGAACTGGAAGAAGAATACCTGGAAAGAATGCAGGGTGGGGCAGTATAGCTATAACATTGATCTATAAGGGAAGGGTACAATTGTATCCAGGCAATGATGCGTATATGTATATAGAAGCATTTTCATACAGTGAAATCTATCATGATATAATATGTATGTAAGGCTTCTAATGGATCTGAACCACCAATACAGGTTTTGTCAAATACAGCAGGCAGTTAAAAATCCATGATGAAAAAGAAGTGATAGGTCCCTGGGCAGCGATTCACACAGGCAAAGTCAGGTACTGCATGTGGTAAAGGAAACTAGACCTCATTGAGCTTGACGAAGAGTTAACAAGAATTTTGAGATGACACAGCATGCATTCATAAGAACAGTACTCACTTTAAAGAATGGTTTTACTAAAATCAATATGCACTTGCTCACTCAGATTCAGAATGCCAAAAGCTAATGTGGATAAAGCAAGGTTTTTCCCAAAGCCATCTTAGCACTGATGTCATTTGTATTTTTCCGCTCATTCTAATCAGGTCATATGATCAAGTCTATGTGAGTGTGACAGACTTGTCTCAAAGCCAAGTATCCAAGCAAATAGGAGCAGAGATTAACACATGACTGATATGTGTATTACTATTACCTAGGCTATCATGGTCAAAAGTAAACTCCATCAAGTGCGGAAATGATCTGAAGTCTGGTATGAAGCTTAAGTAAAGCAGTCCCTTCATCCATTGATTCAACTCTTCAACAATTTTCCTTACCGGTAATAATAATGATGGTAAGTTTGCTGATGACCGTTGCTTACATATCACTCACTGACTGGGGTCCCTCCTATTGTCGCATTGAGCTGTTCCCTTAGTTGAGCTCAGTAAGAACACGAATGATTCAAGAATTGTGTAGGCAATCAAGCTGTTCGACTTTTCACACAGACCATGATTCGAATATTTCCCACCAATTAACATGTCACAGACCTCGGTCCTAGCCAGACATAAATGAATTATCTATCTTCTTGAACTTGAAGTCAAGCAGGAACAAAAATACTCGTAGATTGAAGTCCAAGCAACATTTTCATGAAAAGCCTCACATAGTCCTTAATGCATATACCTGCTTTGGTAGTTCAGATCCAGACTTATAATCGCAGCTATACAAAACTACAATGATATGTAATGTAGGAACTCCTTCGCAGGAAGTGGAACTTGAAGCATCTCCAGGACTTTCAGCACATCCAGCAGACCCAGGAACTGTTGGACTCAAAGCTTTACTCTTTCGATTGCATGACAGGAAGCAAATAATTTAGGTTAACATAGGTGTCTTATCATTGCAAGAAAACTCCACAGCAATCACTGGATAAGAAGCAGTCTGGAGCTGGTCTTGCACAGAAGTCTCTCACCAGGCACAGCTCTCAGCTCAGGAACAGGAACTATCCGCTAATACAACAGGCAAATGTGCTAATATCCTTGACAACATCTGACACATAAATCATCAAGTACAGAAGTCTACGCAGTTCCAGAGTTCCACAAAGCGTGTATTCTCTGTATGCAATTTGGTCCTCCATAACATTTACCAAATGTACCTGAAAGGGTAACATCAACAAGCATTATATATGTGTATACAATTCCAATCTTAACAAACATGTACTACTACTAGTCACAAAGACATTCTGTTCACAAATTTACTAATCAGAAGCATTTTTAAGGCAAAACGATGCATGTAACATAAGGAACATGTGCCTCACCCTAAGAAGACAGGAGTGATCATTAAATAAAGATGCTTCAATGCCTGTCACCCCAAAACATCATCCATTGCCATAGCAACATGGATGATGTGTTGTCATAAATGATGTCAATCTATCCATATTTTCCACCATTGGACAAACCTAAGCTTTAACTATCAGCAGCTTAAGATCATGCAAGTTTTAAAAACTTCAAAGGACACCTACAGCTTCTTTTTATAATGAGAGGCAATTTGATTCAAACAAACAAAATGCAACCCACACCGTGACTTGCAAAATATGAATGGAAACCGTTGCTTTGAAAGTTGGTTGATAGAATTGAAAAGTCTTTTGATTTGAGTTGCATTCATAAGATATCACAATGTACTGAGGCTACATATTCTAGGTTCATGTATTATTTATCCCCATACAGAGCAGACATTGCTGTCTGTTAAAAAGCAAGCTGGCTGTACGTAAAGCCATCTTTACAAAATGTGGGTATTACATAGGATGGATGATAACTTAAGTTATGGTACCATCACCGTTGTGTATTCCTTCATTAGTAATTTATCATGTCTGAGCCCACAGATCAAGAAAGTAGCATCCCAGACAACTGAAAGCAGCCATTGGTGAGACTAAAAAGGGGGCATAACTTTGCTTTTGTTAGGTGGAAGCAACAGAGGTTTGAATCATTTTCCAATGAACGAAGCTAGACAGGTCGAAATGGTGGCAGTACCTCATGTTTTGATTGCTATACCAGAAATTACAAGCACATACTGTAAATGCAGAAATGTTCGCGGTGGATTAATGTTCGCGGTTTTTGCGGTGACCACTTCACCGCGAATTTAAAACCACCGCGAACATTTTTCTATAATGATATTAGATTGCAGTCTATGGTGTTATCGCGAACTTAAATCCACCGCGAAAAGTCCTTTTTCCCGCTACCGCGAAATTAAATCCCCGCGAACTTAAAAACATTTACAGTATACACGTACAATGTTGGATAACTAACGTTCCACATAGGAACCATACGACTTCATTCATACGGGCCATTACACTGGATTGGATTTGGAGAGAGGTAAGGTTCAAGCATGGGGATTGGAACCAGGGTAGGGTTTGAGCAATTCGAATGGGGAACTAGGGAGGGTTTTGAAGATTGGAACTGATGATGATGATGTTCGTCCATCAGGAGTCGATGTAGACCTTGACTGATTGGAACTAGGGTAGGGACAAAACCTGATTTTGCACCTCTTCAACCCCTTCCAGACTCCGCACTTATTTTTTGGGACCAGCCAATTGTCATCACCAAGAGTGATCAGGACGTATACAGTGCTGGAATGCAAAGTGGCCCAGGACTGCATAACACTTTTTTTGGGTGGTAAGGCACAGGGTCGAAGTACATTGTACAGCATGGACTGGACTGATGTACATAAGTGTGAACCTGGCAAGTTAAAAAAAAAACAGCAAAATAGAAATTTGAACAAATTGCAACCATCATCCTTGTAGACATGGCTGAATCTGATGATGCTGTGAACAAAACCTGAAGAGAACATCTCACTATACTCTACACAAACTTGAGAAACACAATGAAGGTCTACACAGGGAGTCCCCATGACACTTGTGAAATCAGAAGATCCCCCTACGGATTACAACAAAATGGAGGAATTACCTAAAATTTGGTCACCTCACTTTGAATTGTGCATGCAAACAAGTTGGACATAGCAGGAGCGGGGTGGGGGAGAATCAAAATAGACTGCACAAAAACGAGCATGCTGACCCTTACATTAGTCCACAATATTTGTGTAACTGCAAGTTCATTTGGGCCTGTATAGCTGTGATTGTGAATCACAGATCCTTTCTGAGTTTCTCTTTACTAGTAGTAGTAGTTTACCTGAAATTTGGTTAGCCTGGATACCAGCCTGATTCCAGGGCCTGGTTGCACAAGCATTTACTCATCGCCTCTAGGATCAACAATGAACATGAATAAATAAATGCCCCAAAGAAAATTTCCACAAGTACAACACGCAGCAACCCTATGAGTCTGCTTATGGTCTTAGTACTCTTACTACCCTGGCTCTGGAAATAGTCTGGCATGATCCAGGCTAATCTTTGGTCTGTATCTGAATGTAAAAATCTGGCATTATATTTATGGGGGACATCTGGCAAGCCCTAGTTATAGCTGCAGGGGAGTGGGGGCAAAATAGGCCAACACTTCTTCAAACACTTCATTCCAACCAAATGACCCCTGCCTGCGTACAGTACACACCGCTTGGGGCGAGGTGTCAAAAGCGATCTTTCAAGATAATAAGAAAAAAGAAGAGAAGATATGCCCTTCTCTATCTATCAAATGAACTATGTGTACGTTCGAAAGCATCCCCTTCCAATGGTGAATAAGGATTTCTGGTCAAACAATTACAAGCGGAGATTTATGAAGCATACACATCAAAACTATGCCCAAAGTTACGCTGGAATACACATGATTTGCCGGAGGAACAAAGGATGCCTTTCTTGCAAATCGCCCATCGTAAGCCCACAGAAAACTACGATTTAGAGCCAAATGCAAAGGCATCCGACCAACTCATCCCTCACTTTCGGTCACAAAGACCTTCCTCTATGTGAAGAAGACAATATACTGGTTCTATAGCGGCATAGAACCACGCAATCCGTAAGAAAACTCACCTAACACGAATACCGTCTGTCAGCCAGACGTCAAGATGGCGTCCAGATTGCACGCTACATACTGAGGGGTACCTACCGTATTCATAGGTTATGCCCGTTTCTATATTCATCAGCATATGATTACAAGTTCAGACATTCAAATACTAGTGGCATTAAAGTTATCAAAGTATTTTGAAATCTATAATTTAATCTTTTCAAAGTTTTTTTAGTGGAGTTAAATGAAGAATATTTCTCAAAATGATCAAGCTTTTGACAGGCACTAGTTTTTGCTGATAAAGTCACCTCAAGCAAATTTTACAATGTTAGCTAGTCTATTCAATAGACAGGGTAGTAAGATTTTGATGTACACTTTGAAAGAATTAAAATATGGCATTAGACCATTAAATTTTATCAGTTAGATTTAAATTATTTACATATAACATACAAAATATTGATTTATTGTATTTTTATGGCTTAGATGCTTTAACATATAAAATCCTAAAAGTATTAACCCCTAGTTTGTAGTGGGAACGTACCATGTGCAACATTCCGAAATGACCAAAATGGCGCCGAGAACAAAAATATTATCGTTGCTTCTCTTGCTGAATTTCTACGTCGCCGCAGCCCAGTTTTTCATCAACTACGCGGCAACCGATTCCTGCCAGAGGCCCACGGAGTACTATAATTTCGCTAACCTCCGCTGTGACACTTGTACGGGCGCCGACTCCCAGACAAGTACCGGCGGTAAGTGCGAAACAACACCACTGTTTGCTCTGTTTTGTTACTGGTTGATCACCTAGGATATATGATGATATGATGGGATTTTGGTTTAGCAAGGTTCTTTGGGTTGTATGAAGAAATTACGAAAAAGGCCAAAATATTCTACATAAAGAATGTGGGCTGTAAACAGAAGAAGAAGAAGAAATTTGCTGATTTTCGGGCATCACCAAATTTTCTTTCTCTGTGAAAATAATATTTCGCTGTGGCTATTGACACACTCAGTGTGCCAATAGCCAAACAGGCTATTGACACACCGAGATGCCAGTCAGCCAATCAGAGCTTGTAACATGCCTTTCCGGCAATATTTTACACAAGCAATAGTTGATTAGACATTGTTCGGAAGATTAGACATTGGAATCTTTGAATCTTGGAATGAACGGACTTATTCAAGTTATGCCCTACATTTGGATACCTGTTAATACAGCCTTCATCGTGCATGTTCGGCGTAGCGTAGTGGACAGAGCGTTGACCTGGGAATTCATGATGACAGCTTCGACCAGGTTCGAGTCCGCGCCGGAGTTTTTTAATTTTTTTTTTTTCAATTTTTCTTGTCCCTTTTTAAACATCCATTTGATATGAGAATATTTTATATATAAACAACTTTTAAAGTTTCTGTTAACATCATAAACCAAAAATAACACTGACCACAAAACATGTCATAATTTTCGGCCGTGTGGTTCCGGCGCTATCGGCAGCGACTCGGAAGAATATTTCTTTCACATTAAAAATAATGGAGGTAAAACAACTACTATAACTTCGCTTCCTTAGTGATATAAGTTTTGAGGCCGCAAATTCTCCAATACGGCAGGAATTCGTCGGTAAACACAGCTGAAAACGTGTTCCTAACCGATCCAACATGGCTGCCATGATCACATGCGGTGACAGTAAAACTAGCACCCTATATGATAGCAGATTCCGATGTTTAAAATTGTGCCGTAAACACGTGAAAAAGATCGTATTTTGGGTTGATAATGGACACAGGATGCCATTTGCATTTTTCAGAGTGTTGATTGTCAAATATAATCGTAAGATTTCCTCATTTTAGTGGTTTCTAGCACTGGGTGTGTCAATAGCCTAAACAGGCTATCGCCACACTGAGTGTGCCAATAGCCTAAACAGGCTATCGACACACTCAGTGTGTCAATAGCATGTTTAGGCTATTGACACACTGGGTGTGTCAATAGCCTCGCTCATAATATTTTGTTGGGACCATTACAATAGCAAGGAGGTTTTATCAACGAATAAAGTTAACTAGGATATATGGTGATATGATGGGATTTTCAAGGTTCTTTGAAAGTTACTAGCTAAATTGATAAAGTAAACTATCCAAGTTTATGATGAATGTATACATTGATCAAGGATGTTATATCCTCCTATCGATACATAGCTATTATATACCTTACGCGGTTTCATCTATGAGTAAGACCTCTAAATCTACTCTACTATAAATGCTATGGATTGTCTTGGATTATTGGGTTATCTTTGTTTGAACTCTGCACTCAAAGTGTGTATTCTGTCATGTCATGACAGATATTCTTTAGAATTAGATATTTCTTGAAAACAATTGAACACAATAATTGTTCAATTTGTTGCAGGTTTTTCCTGTGCTTGCCAGTCTGGGTTTGAGTTGACTGCAGACATCGGCAGCTCCCAGGTCACCTGTGCAGCATGTGCTGCTCCTACTCCTGTGAGTATTCTTTCTGCAAGAAAGATAATGGAGTAGTGTCTTCCTTGCCTTTCTGTTGAACTCGAAGGGTGATACCTGAGTGGAAGCTTATTGGAGTGTTGATGGCCCTGCCAGGTAGACCTGATTGCATACATATGTAACATTACTTACGTACATCACCTTCATTTCAACTGGATGGCCATGTCGACCTCGATTATCTGCTTTTGCCAGAGGTCCAGTGATAGTAGATCTGTGTGTCTGTATTGAGCAATTTGTGTAATATACCACCCTTAAACCATTTGTTATTGTTGCTGCAGGTGACGTCGGCGGATGGCTGGGCATGTGTGTCGTGTGGCACAGGGACATCGCTGGACCCGGTTACTGGCAGGTGTACCCCCTGTCCTGCTGGGCAGATTGCAGGTACAGTACTTCACTTCTCTACATCATCATTATCATCATCATCATGGGCAGATTGCCCGGACCAGCTCCACCCTCTCCTCCCAGACATCTCTGTCCCCAATAGTGTTCTATAGATCCTCCATCTGCAACCCCATGTCCCGATCAAGTTGGTCTGTATACTACTAGTAGTAAGTTAGTCGGGGTCGCCCAGCATGTGTATACCCATGTGTTGGTTCCCATAGTATGAGTTCGCTCTGCTACAAAACTCATTAAACTGGTATGATAAAAGTTTAAGTACAGAAGTGCAGCTGGTCTGCAATGATGTTATGTGTTATAATTTATATGTCATGTAGTTACGATTTAAAAGAAACAGTTGAGGTGTCAACTAGTATTACTGTAAGCCCTCTCACATAGGTCAGGACGCATGTGCGGCGACAGGAATTCTAGGTAATATGTCAAAGGTTAAGAAGAAAAGAAAACAGTCCTTGTCTTGACCATTCCTCCGATTTGCATAACAATGTCCAGATGGGTTTTTTTTTTTTTTTTTTTATTTTTTTATTTGGTTTATTTGGTCCATTAACAGTGTACAGAATAGCAGAGCTCAAAAAATGGGCTCTGAATTGCTCTTGTACTCACATGATACTGAACGAGGACATTTAAAATCGTTTACAGTTATCAAACGTATTAAAATATATACATATTGGATTGACCGTTAAAATCGACAGATAAGCTAAAAAAACAATACAGTTCATGAGTTCAGCAGTCGGACGATGTGCGGGATGGTACTGTTCTTATACCGCTCCGTTCTGGCATTGATAGTGTTCAGTTTGCTGTGTGACCTGGTACGTCGTCCGCTGGTCTCACCTCGGGTTGGTGGGAGCCACTGTCTGAATGTTCTTGATTGCAACAAGGTGTAGCCGAATTTCATAGTGAGCTGTTCACGTCGTTGCTGGAGAGTGGGTAGTCCTAGTAGGTCGCATGCTACCGAGTACCTTGGATAGCATCTACCGAGGATTATCCGACAGGCACGGCGTTGGATGCTCTCTATCTGGGCTGTTTGAGTTGATGTAAGCCCAGGACTCCAGACGGGGCAGGCATACTCGCACAGAGGACGCACATAGGTTATGTACACAGTCACCAGGTCAGGTACAGGGAGTTTGAACCTTTTGAGGTGGCGTAGGAGGAAGAGTCGTCTGCTACTCTGACTGATGATGTGGTTCACGTGGCCGTTCCATTTCAGATCGGACTGAACTATTACCCCTAACAGTTTGGCAGAGGTGACTTGCTGAAGGGGGTGACCATTAATGTACAACGTTGGGAGGGGAGGTGGAACTTTTGTGAACCATACATGCATAACCATGCACTTCTTGGGGTGCAGCTTCATGTGGCTGTCAGACGTCCACTGTTCTAGGGCATTGAGGTCTTGCTGCAGGAGTGATGGTTCATGCACGAGTCTGCTTTCGATCATTGAAAGATCGTCAACGAACTTCCAGTTTTCCGATCGTGTACCTTTGGCGGCGCTGTTAATCATGGCTATGAAAATGATGGGTGCTAGAACAGTGCCCTGAGGCAAACCGCAGGTAAGTATTTCCCATACTGAATGAGAGCCCTGGTACATGACACGTTGTCGTCTCTCAGTGAGGAAATTACATATCCAAGGGATCAGTGACGGTCTGCAGCCTAACTCCAGCAGCCTTGTTATCGCGGTCGTGTGTTGAACACGATCGAATGCCTTCGAGAAGTCGGTAAGAACGATGCTGCTAAGTGTTCCTCTCCGGTCCGAGGTAGAACTGAGATGGTGTAGAATGTCCACCAGACAATGTGTAGTTGACTTACCAGGCAGTTTTGTTTTCTTTTATGGGGGACATTACCTTTGACATATTACCTAGAATTCCTGTCGCCGCATATGCATTCTGATCTCTATGAGAGAGCTTATAAATTATAGAAGTAAATACTTGTATGGTTGAAATCTCCTGATATTTGCAGTTGAGCGCACAACAAACGGGACCCAGACCAGCCAGCATGACTGTGTGGCTTGTGAGGGGGATACTGTGCCAAATGCTGCAGGAGACAGGTACTAGACTAGAGTATATATGCCACCTGTAGTACAGGTAATAAAGGTTTGATGTTAGTTTTTACTGGCGAAAATTGTACATTTTGTATCTTTGAAAAGGTTAAAGGTACAACTAGAAATTGCACATGTAAGCATTGTTGTAGTAAAAAAAAGACTGAAAGTATTTATGATGTCTTTCAAAATAGTGAGGTGTTACCATGACAATGTTAGAATATGTGATGTAAACCATGTATAAAGATCGTTTCTTTTACAATAACTGTTTTCGATCTCTGATCTACATTGTAGATGTGTCCGCTGCCATCAAAGCTTTATTGATGTCAGTGGAAGCTGTACCTGTCCTGATCCTAACCAAGTGGTAAGGAAAGTTTTTATTGTGATGGTTTAACTTAATTTAGTTTGCATTCATGTAATAAGTACTCTAGTAAGGTTGGTAAATCTTAATCCAAAGCACTAAAGAATGAAGGCTGCTTTGGGATTTTCCTGATCCAATAAAGTAGAAGTCCTTTTTATGAAAATTGGTTCCTAAATAATATGCATTATGTCATACCTGTGACGCGAAAACGTTCGATACGGGTGTTTCGGACTGGCTGATAACTTTCCGTACGGCCCAGGGTCATCACACAGGCTCCATTCGAATAAATCGAACTGTTTCGAGTGGGCCGAGTACGGTGCCATCGAAAGTTCGAATACCTGATTCGGACGTTGGAACATTACTGTTGCAACGCTGTTTTTTCGAGGGCACCAAATTTGTTCAACTTCTGGCGCATTTCGCATCAAAACAGTGGTTTTCTCAGGTGGGTATGACATAAATAAAATACAACACGGTGTATTCCGCATCACCCTCGGTCTCAGCCCTCCCGCGGGTCGGATCACCCTCCGGCCTTCGGCCGTCGGGCGATCCGACCCGTGGTCGGGCTGATACCTTGGGCGATACGGAATACACCGTGTTGTATTCTATATATACAGTCAAACCTGCCCGAGCGACCACCTCTTCTCAGCGACCACCTGGCCATTTCGACCGCTTTTTCTCGGTCCCGATTTATTTTCCCATTGACGTAAGCATTAAGCGACCTTTTCTCAACGACCACCTGTCCAACGCGACCGCGACCGGCCCAAATTGGGACCCATAACGACCGCATCAGTTTCAAAATTGAGGTTTTCATCGATTTTTTATGATAACTAGCGCGATTTTGTGCCGAAATTGGCCAGTTTGCGTCGGATTTTGGGGTTAAATTTACAGTTTACAGTGTGCGTGTTGTATTTGACATTAAAGACCTTTGCTTCTTTGCGTGCGTGCAGTGTGATTACTATTTGCCATTAAACACAACGGAAACCATTTATACTTTGCATCGGGCATGTTTTGAGTCAATACTCTTCTCAGCGACCACCTGTCCAAATCGACCGCTTTTTCCTTGTCCCCCGGGTGGTCGTCTTGGGCAGGTTTGACTGTAATTGCATGTAAGACATACTTTCAAGAGCTATGATTGTTTTCAGACAAAAGGTTATGGGTAGATCAGTCGGTCTTTTCCGCATTTTTTTAATAGCAAACTGTGCTTCAAAAAAGATGTCAATGACTACTGATGTAATCAAAATGGTTATATGCAATGGGTAGCAATCGACAAACAATTTTCTTTGGAGAAAATTGTTCCAACAATTTGTTTCCCCCTTTTCAGCATGGTGGAATCTGCTTTACAGATGCACAGATTGGTGTGAGTCAGAACCTGGACTTCACTTGGGTGAGTATCGGTTGCCAAACGTATCTTTTTCTGTACATTTATGGTTCAAAATATGGAGATTCAAATGAAGCATTGATAGCATGAAACATGCTGCCTGTGTTGCTCTTTTTGCATGCTTTATTGACTAGTACATGTAGTAGACTACTGTAAATACAGAAATGTTAGTGGTAGTTTTATGTTTGTGGTTTTTGCAGTGGCCACTTCACCGTGAACTTTTTTTCATTATAGTATGTGACTACAGTCTGTGGCGCTACCGCAGACTTACAACCACCTTGAACACTCCATTTTCCCACTAGCAGGAAAGTCAATCCCCACGAACTTAAATTCATTTACATTATTCTAAATTTGATAGAATTCAACTGCATAGAATTCAATTACACATACAGTAGACAATATACAAGTGATATGCATGACAGAAGAGCAGTATCTAAAACTGTTTTGTTCTGCATTTCTACAGGACAGTGACACCAAACTATCCTACTACATTGAGGAATACCTTTTGGCAGCTTCTCTGGGCTGTACGGTAAGGACATTTGTATTTTGAATTTTTAGTTCATTTTCTAACTTTTTTGGACCATTACGTAACCTTGAGACACATTTTTGGCCTAAGCCCTTTTTAGGACTTCTTGGCCTAAAAACCTGGCCACAATACGTTGAAAATCGCAAATTAGCACTACCCTCCAACAAAATATGCCCATGTCCATGGAAGGCTGTGAAGGACACTAGTCACAGTGCTTCAATGCAGACATTTGAAACACTTATTGAACTTAGTTTAACTGTAGTATCCAACACAAAAGTTGGATATTACACTTCAGGTCTCGAAATTCATTTTTGGGATTAGGTGCACTGGTGCACCCAGCTTAAACAATTGGGTGCACCAAAAAATTTTTGGGTGCACCATTTAAATCTAAGTAGAATGTCAAAAAAATAATAACAAAACTTAGTTACAAGCTATCAAATTCTTAAACAAGTACCATGACACACATTTTTATCATCTTTCTAACACTTAGATGTCAAGAATATACTAGTATACTTTCTAGTTCAAAAATGACTTCTACCATGAACTTTCAAGCTAATATTTAAACCACTTGTTTTATGAACATTAAAGTATACTGGTATGTCCCACTTTTCCCAGCCTGCCACTGGCGCCACGGACGCCCAGCGTAACCTGACGGCCTGTCAGTTGCTAGGCAACCTGTGCGTGCTCCGCCTCTACAACCGGCAGAACGATGGAACCAACCAGGAGGACGGGTGTACCCTGCTGCAGGCCCTGAGTGATGACAACAATGACAATGTTGGCACTGTACAGGACTGGTAAGCATTGAGTGATGACAACAATGACAATGTTGGAACTGTACAAGACTGGTAAACACACTCACTCTCTTCTATTCCTAATGCTGTATCGATTAGTAGTCATTTGTCTTTTGCTATTTTGTTTGTATTGCATAATAGGTTAATCACTTTAAGGCATATATTATATAGAACACCTGTTTTGAACAATAATGACAACGTTGGCACTGTACAAGACTGGTAAACACACTGCTAGTGCTATTTCTCATGCTGTTTTAAGTACACCCTAGTCATTTTTTTTTGTATCTTGTTATATTGTGATCATTTTCATCTGAGTTGAGTGAGGAGACTTGTATTAAGTCATTCCCATGGGCCCAACATGGAGGGTTGCTTGGGATTCAAACCCAGGGCCTTTAGAGTCTGAGTCAACCAAGCTAACCACAGGGGGACAACGTGTTTGTAATTCTTGAACTTTGGCACACATTAACAACTGAGTTACAAAAGTTAAAAGCATGTTTTTCTCGCATTCCAAACAGCAGGGTACTGTTTTCATCTGTTTCAGAACATGGATGGGCTGTCTGGCAATTGAAATTGGCAACAAACACTTGGTTAAACCTTTGCTATGGTTTAGATATCGTCCTTTGTTGACCAGTCTTGCCTTTATTTATGACCTATAGGAAAGTTGCCATGCCATGGCTGTATTATAACCACCTGCTGAACGACGTGTCAGAGATACTGTCTGACACGGAAATCACCACCAAGTTCACCTTCACTGCTGCATCACAGGTACCATTTTGTCTATCTATCCATCTATATACAACATTTTATAGCAAATGTTATATAATATAGATGCTAAGAATGCATGATAAACTCTGGCTGATAAGACCTAAAGTTTTTGTCCCCAGGTATAGTGAAGTTCATGGATAAGATCATATTTGTAGAGAAAGAAAGGAACCTTGGCACCAATAGGAACATTGATCCTACATGTGTTTTGTTCCATGTATTATGCAAATCTTTATATGTGTTGCTTTCAATTGGTTTCAAATGATCGTTTTTCATTTAAATATAACAAGTTTGTGACATAAGGCTTAAAGGAATTCCCAGCTGTATATTTTGTAAGATCTTATCAAGCATAAATGATATCTTTATGGAAAGCTGTTGCACACATGCATGTGAACCCAATATGGAAGGCCCCTTTAACTGTTGACTTGACCTGTTTTTATCTTTTGATATGAAGCAATGTACAAATGTATCATTTACATGTGAGCCATGACAGTGATCTGCATTGTGTTGTCTGCCACATGTATTAACAAAGTTTTTCCCCTTTCTCTCTGCCCATTCGGCTTACAGCTGGCCAAAATACTGGGAGGACAATTCGTACTGTATCTCCTTCTCCTTCTCTTTTTCAGTAGTTTGTAGCTGTTGTTGTTGTTGACTTAGAAACTCACTTGTCTTGAATCATGCCACTTGTTCAAAGGCTACATTACTTTTGTCCTTGGCATCCACACATATAAAGTACGCAACTGGTAAAGCAAATCGAATACTGGCGGTCATTCGCCGCAATTTACAGCACTGCCCACCACGGGTCAAATCAACATGCTATAAGGCGTTGGTGCGCCCGCACTTGGAGTACAGCGCAGCAGTGTGGGACCCCTATACTATCAGTGGGGCCCAGGCACTAGAAAGAGTGCAGCGTAGAGCGGCAAGAGTGACCGTTAACGATTATCGCAGAACCAGTAGTGTATCTGATATGCTCACAAGCCTACAATGGCCACTCCTCGCTGACAGAAGGAGAAACGCACGTCTAATCACTTTCTATAAAATTGTGAATGGCATCATAAACATATCCCCAACCCAGTATCTTAAACCTGCCCAACGCAGAACCAGAGGAAGTCACATGTTTAAATATCAGTTAACCACAGCTAAAAGAGACTGTTTTAAGTTTTCTTTTTTCCCTCGGACGGTTGTCGAGTGGAACAGACTGCCGGGGCACACTGCCCAGGCCCCGTCAGTCGAGGCCTTTAAGGCCGGTTTGGCTGCCTTGCCCTAGTCCGCAAGCCACCCCCCCCCCCTCAGCGACACCCCAGCAGGGGTTTTTAGAGGGTACACAAGACGAAGGCTCCTTCACATACCCTTTTCTTGTTCAACCGTAGACTACCAAAACTGCAAACATTCACTCTATCAAAATCATATTTTTACATCTGGCTTCACAAAAATGTGAAAATCATCCATTTGGGAAAATTTTCAGTTTGGTTCATTCAACATTCTTGCTTGTGTTTCACTTAGAAGACTCTTTTTTTTTCCTCAAAAGGATGAAAAATAATTAAGTGGCTTCAGCAATGGACCATAGAAGTCATTATCTAGAATGATTTTCTTCATGACAATGAAAAAAAAGTTTGACACAAAGCACTGCACTTCTGCACAGCTGAAAGTCACTTAGAATTGTAGAAAAGACATGTAAAAACCTTACAATATGCATGTCACTGTTTCCATAGTTCATAATTTTGTTGTTTTACAGTTGTATGCAAAGTCTTTGTGTGTGCTCTTCACCTTGCTGTTTCACCTCACTGTTCTTGTTTGTTCAAATACTTTTTTTTTTACATTTGCTTACTAGAGGATAGGTAGATTCTAGAAGGAAAACTTTTCCTCAGAAATCTTATCATTTTCTAAAATTCCCCTTATTCAGTCCTTAGTGGGACAGGTCCCTTTCTCTAATGTGGACATGGACGAGTCAAATTCTTATTTTGACATGTTCAACAAGCTTTAACTGCATGGTTTCATGTGGCCTCTGGTCTGCATGTGTTTGTTATAACTTGTTCAATGGTTTAACTTGTTTCTCAAGCATGGGCCATGTAATACTGTGTTGATGTCAGGCTTTTAGCCAGGCATGCGTCAACGCGTCATCTGGACGCCCTTTTCTTAGAATAACAAGAAATTTGATGCCCCTGGACGCCCTATTCTGGGGAGAAAATCCTCTGACAAGCATGAAATTCTGATTGACCAGGGATGCAACCAGGTCATCTGTGGTCACAGTCTTGTACTGTGATATCTGTAACAGTACATTGTGTATTTTTGCCTCTTGGGATACCTTAGAATGCACTTTTTAAACCTAAAATCATGAAAAACTCTGCACCATGGAAGGTCGATGCCCCGAGACCCCTCCTACAATAGTCACTTACCGCGACTCACCAGTAAGTTTGGACGCCCTATTATAAAATCCTAGCTAAAAGCCTGGTTGATGTACATGTATCTTATGACGTTATATGTAGGACCACAGGAAGAATAGCTAACAGAATTGTCAAGCTAATTGTGGATCTATATAAAGTCAATACTAATGTATAGAATTTGGTCCATCCAGAATTCTGGGTATGCTTGACACTTGTTATCATGACTAGTAAATCTCGTTCATGAAATGTTCAGAAAATGATCTCGGAATGTTGGATTTCCTAACAGTGATTTCTTGTTGTCTTCCCAGTCGTCCAAGCTGGACCTTGTAGTGGCAGCCTACAGTCTGAACGGGGATTTCTTAGGAATCCAGGATGTCACGGGCGGCCTGTTACAGGTGGGACAGTGGTTATAGGGTGTTAAAATGCGTACAATCATGTTTACATGACTTAACAAGAACCATGCTGGTCACTAGTTTCTTATCAGAACTATACTGGTTATAGGGAGAATAGTTTCTGCACGTGTCTGCACACGGTTTAACCGACCGTTGTACTCAGTTTTCTATCATCCAAATCTTTCTGTAACTGGTGATAGGCTGAAATTTTGACAGTTTGCTGATGATTTTAGTTTTATAATTTATTTTTATCATGATTTTAGTCACTACAAGTAGTTCTTTTTCTTGCTTCACAGTTGTGTAAGGATAGCAATACCAGACTAGACGCTGCTTACGTCTTTGGAACAACCTACTCACAAAGGGTAAGTCCCTTCGGATTCAAAATCATTTTCTTTTGCTGGTCTTTTCCATCATTTACAAACTGCATCAACAAGGTGAGCCCACTGGACAGAGCCGCATGGAAGTGTGGTGTGAATATAGCCTATTGCTGCCTACACCTTTTTTTTTTGGCCAAACTTTTTTTTTATTCGCTCGCTCGCATCAGTTTTGGAGTTCCCGGAGGATGTCATCCATATAATCAAATCAACATGGCCTAAGTAGTACAAACTAAAGATTTGTAATTTGAAGTACTTAGCCCCTCCCCCTTTTCTTTTCAGTGCCAGCTGAATGTCCAAGACTTCTGGAACAACACTGCCTACCAGCAGATGGTCTTCTACGACATGTGTATCCTTCATCAATGTAGAGAACATTGAGTAGAGTAAAAACAATGATCTAAATATTACAACAGATCACTGATAAGGAAATGTATACAGTGCAGACAACCCATGAAGCTTATTGCAGCAATGCACATTTTGAGTCTCCCTCCCCTTTGTCACAATGCCAGATGAATTTCCAGAATTAATGATTATCTTCAAATGTTCAACCTCTAATTGATTCCTTGTGAGATTGGAATCAACTAGATATCAAAATATCAAGCATGAAGTAAGTAAGATTGGAATTGGCCTTTGAACTTTGACCCATGACCCAGATTACCGTTACCCGGACGACAGCACCCTGTACGCCATCCCTGTCCGCATCACTAACGTTGCATACAGTGATACAGACAACTCAGGTGCGTACATATGTATAACAGGTCTTTGATATGAGTTGGGGTAGGTAAAGTTTATGATCGCTTGTTTGAGGGATCTCACTTGTCTCTCAAACACCTTCCTCAGAGCTTCTGACTGGAGTCCTGCTTTTCACCACTCCTGGTATATGTAGCCAATGTAGGTGGTGCTTTCATGACGATGACACAATTCCAAATGTTTGTATCCCCCTTTTATACAGACTGGCTCCTTGATCCATCCAAATGCGTCTGTTATCTTTCTCTTGGGGGGCCGGTTATGGAATTTCCCCAGTGACATTTTGGCCCTGGATATTAGATCCAAGGAGTTGGCCTGTGTACCTCTGAAAACAGTCTGACATTCAGTCAACTACAGTAAATGCAGAAACTTTCGCGGTGGTTTAATGTTCGCGGTTTTCACGGCTTTAGCTTCACCGCGAGCTTAAAACCACCGCAAAAAGTCTCTTTTCCCACTACCGCGAAATTAAATTCCTGCAAACTTGAATAAATTTACAGTACTATGTACCCACTAGAGATTGCTGCAGTATTACAATGATACCTTAGGTTGACATACAGAATTGTTCCTACTTATCGCACATTTCCTACCGTAGGCAGCGACCGGACCAAGTGGCAGCTGGTGCGGCGGTTCTTCCTGGTGGACCCGATCGGTGCAAAGCTGGCAGCAGACGGAGATCCGCAGGTGGTCCGATATGCCAGCAGTTTCTCCATCAGGTAAGTCTCTTTTCTTTCTAAAGATCATGACTCAATTTAGCAAATGGTGAGTGTGCATAGGGTAAATGTCTGAAATTCATGAGAGCAAGGTGTTACTAAAAGATTTGACTCTTAAGTCCTACTAAAATGGTAACTATCTTCATCATCATGCCTTAACCTT
Organism: Branchiostoma floridae; assembly: GCF_000003815.2. Lineage (NCBI taxonomy): Eukaryota > Metazoa > Chordata > Leptocardii > Amphioxiformes > Branchiostomatidae > Branchiostoma > Branchiostoma floridae. Next base: position 1,783,712 of record NC_049984.1, read on the forward strand.
AGTCCAGGTTCATCCGTGAAGACTTCTTGGGTCTTTTCTGGACCGAAGCTTTTAATAAAATGTATGAGATGAGTCTAAATACCAAGTTTGATATGTACAGGTAAAGCCCTGGCGCTTGAGTAACTGAACCCTTACATATTAGATACACTAAAGATAGAACATATAAGTTCTAACCTATATTTGTGTTAAATACTTTACATTTGGGACCTCATCTGTAAACAGCGACACCTACAGCTGCAGTACAATGTGAACTAGTCAGAATGGCACTGAGGAAGGTGACAAACGGTTACCGAAACGTTGGTGAAAAAAAAAACAGTTGTGTAAAAAGAGTCTCTTTATTCATTTCTAACTTGCATGTATTGTGTTGTCCTTCTCCCCAGTGTCCAACTTCAGTCAGGAAACAGAGAAGGAGAGATCTACCCACCCCTGGTCACGATAACCTACTCCGAGGCCTCTCTGGATGACTTCAATGCTAATGCAAAAGTCACAGTGAGTTCACAGGCTGCAAAATGTATCTTGAATTCTAAAGTCACTCAGATGAAGATGTTAGTTTCTCTGGCAATGTTTCAGGGGCAGAGGCATTTTTTTGTTCATGCTTGTTACCCACTTTAAATGTGGCAGTATTTGCTCCTTCTATTACTTGTAAACTGATAAAGGTTTTGGTTGTTTTGTAAGCTTGATTTACATTTTCTGCTGTGTTATTGTAGCTCGGCCTTGGCTTCAGGAAAAAGCGAGGAAATTTAAGTGAAATACCTCTTCAAGGCTTTTTCACAATTGTAACAACCGTGGAGGCTAATGTTGCTTTGGTAAATAAGTTTTTGCTATGTACTAAGTCCATGATGTTTTTCGTCTGTTCCCCCTTACAGGTAACCTTCAGTGTGAGCTATGAGATGAGCACGGCCACCTATGAACAAGACGTTCAGGTACGTTTTGAACTTCTTCAAGATAGTTTTCTTGCACAATAAAACAATGACTGGACAGAGCTGCCTGGAAATGCATTATGAAGACAAGCAGACTGCTGCCCACCTATTTGTCCGGGACCCCCACAGCAGTTTAAGTAAAAATTTTTTTGATACTTCTACCGTCAAGTGCTGCTGTTAAAGGAATGTAGTGACTTGAAAAGTCTTACTAAGTTCAACCACAACATATTCTGCTGTTACAGATTGCCATCGGAGTGCTGAGTGCCCTGGCTATCCTCTGGGCTCTCTTTGTGTCAACCTCCAGTTGGAGACGCAGAATTGGTGCACAGATGGTCGACTGTACGGTAAGCAACAATGGCTCTGATACTATTAATGGATTAGTTAAATTGGGATTTTCACTTCTGAAATCATACAGAAAGAATTTTAGATCAAATACATGGTGTTAGTGGGGGAGTAAAGCTCACACAAGAAAGGCTGATATTTTTTTCTGTATATGCCAAAATCTATTAAATGTGATGTAATTTAATCATATAATTTATATGCTTTTGATCTTCAGTCTACAGCCTTTGGTTGCTTAAACTAGACCAATAAAACAGTCATTGGTTGTAACTGTACCAGTAAAATATGGGCTCCCCCCAAACATGGGACCTCCATTTAATTTCTTGTCTGAGGGACGGCCCTAACCGAAGCTTTTCAACTGAGTGAAGCGAGCAAAGTTGTGTTAAGTTCCTTTCCCAAGGGCACAAGATCGGTGACATGGCAGGTTTCAACTTGGGACCTCTTGGGCCTGAGCCTAAAGTGCTGCCAATTACGCCACACGATCTCACTATGCCGATTGCGCCACACATGTCAGACATATTTGTTTTCTTTACTTGCAGTCGCTGTTGAAGTTTATTGTGTACATGTTTGGTCCCCTGGGAAATGCCTTCTTCCTGGTTGCCATGGGAGCAGCGTTGTCATGGCTGCTGTTCTTCAAGGTGAGGAGGGAATGAACAATTGTCTTAGATCTGGTAGGCTCTTGAATGGCTGAGATTGACTTTCATAAACTAATGATAAGTGACGTTAATAGCAAAGTGGTTAGGCTAGTGGACACTGGAACAAGACATCACAGGTTTGATTCCTGGCATCCCACATCCCTATGACCCCAAAAGCAAAATGAGACCTTTAACCTTTTCTTACTCTTTACTGCCAATGTCTTACAGGGACTATTAAGCTGTAGGCTTTGGATTGTACCTCATTAATCAACCTTGTTTTGGGATTACCTTGTGCAGTATTCCTGTGAATAGAGAAGGGGCACACATTCAAAGATTCTCCTTTCTTTGATGCGATCGAGAAAATCTTTCCCTTTTGTTTTTGTTATTTGCTCTTTTGTTTGTGCCTGACAAGAAGTTATAGTTGGAGACTATAACTTTTTCCTTCTTTCCCACAGAGACAAGACCAGGTATATCTTCTGCTCCCCACACCAGCACAGGAGGAAACCTTCATCATCTACCTGTCTGTGGCATGTGCTCTCAAGGTAACCAACAGACTTAACCTTAAGTTTTGGTATGGTAAAGAAAAAAGGAAGTATCCAAATCTGGGCTTAAAGTTCAAATCGTTTCAAGTTCAGTTTTGTTCTGTTTGGCATAATAAGTAAACTGCCTATAGGCATAACATTTGTACAGTTAAACTGTAAAACACGTCGAGAAGGACCCCTACTCTTTACAACAAGAGTTGTGGGATCTTTAACGTACTTGACGTATGGCTCTCCTCAAACACAGGACAGCTGGCTTTACATCCAAATCCAAGAGAAAATCTCTTCTGAAGCTAGGTTTCATTTTAGCCTCAGTGCAGTGAGGAAAAAGGTCTTATCACTACACTTTCGATAACAACTTTTCCTTGTTTGCATGCTGCTTTCTCTGCTTAGCACTCAGCATTTGGGGAAGAGTATGGAAGTTAAACACACATCACTACCAGCAGACTTGCCCCCTGCTGTAGTGCCTTGCACAAATGTGTGGCCCAAGGGCTACTCGAAATGGAGATGGGCGCCACACTAAGCATCTGCACAAATGTATGGGCAACTTTAACTTTAACCTTTTACCACAGTGTCTGGAGATGTTGCACTTTCTCTTCACCCAAATGACCATCAACATCTTCTAATTCCGCCCCCTAGACACCAAGGCCTACCTTTATCTACCTTAGAAAAGTTTAGTGGACTTTTGCTGAAACTTTTCTTGTTTGCTGGTAGCGCGCATAGTCCAGTGGTTAGCGGCCCTGCCTCTGGAACTAGAGGCCGTGAGTTCGATTCTGGCTGTGTCGTTCAACCGACATGCACGCTACCGGAAAGGGTTGCAGTCCTTAGGACAGGACGTTAAACCGTGGTCCACTGTTTATTGTGCTTGTTGAAAAGAGCTAGGGGAATTTCCCTGGTACAATGAACCTGTAAATGCTGTACATAGTATCTGTCCTCTCTGTCACGATCACTGGAAGATTAGCTCTTCATTGAGCTAAAACTGGATCGAGATCACTTTCCTTTCCTTTGCTTACCACAGTGCCTGGAGATGCTGCACTTTCTCTTCACCCAAATGACGATCGACATTTTCTTCATCGACTGGGAGCGTCCTCGCGGGAAGACTGCTGACGTGGAGGGCGGGAACGGGAAGTCGCAGTCCGTCAGCATGTGGAGAACGTACTTTGTCGCCAACGAATGGAATGAAATCCAGGTGTGTTTTCAAATAAAACTAAAGTTGCCCACACATCAGGAAACCTCCCTGATCAGAAGATGCATTGGGCTCCGCTTTTAAGCCTTAGGCCACACAGGTCCAAGGTATGGGGCTAGTGTTTTTACATTGCTTTTAAATTGTTCCAAATAGATGTAACTGAAATATAATTTTTATATGCCTTGTTCTGTTTTGAACAAACACCAGTCCTAACAAGAGCAAGTAAAAGTAGCAAATATCGTTGGTGAAAATTACTTGTACTCTAAATTGTTACAAATGTTAGTTTTGAAACCATTCTGTTGGCTTTCAGTTTCAAAACTTTCATAATTTTTTCCCTGAGTTCAGACATAACATCATTATCATCATCATCATTAAATGGTTAAAGTCTATAAGTTAGAAAAGGTGTTAAAGCCAAGGGCGGAAATTGCATACACTACACTTTGTTGAATGCTTGCCTGGGTAGTTCACAGTTTCACATTTACTGATTGCCTATTTCCTGTCTTGCAGACCACCAGGAAAAGTAACACCGTGTTCCAGCTGTTTGCTGTGCTGCTCTTCATGAATGTAAGATCATGGTCACACTTCAGTCACATTTCCTAACCAATGCCCAGATGGGTAGTTTACTCATTAATGGGCTGTTTTTTCATAATTTTCCTTCTAATCAGATTATATTAAGACTTCTTTGGACTTCTTTTGTCCTTGTAAATGTTATATTAACTAGACGATATACCGGTCGTTGCACAGATGGACATGACTCTTTCCCCATCCCTATCCTCCATAGCCTTGGGCATATCTTCTAATGAGCAGAACATGGTATGATGTAACAAAAACGTCAAGTTGGATGAAGGTTAGACATCCAGGTAATAACATAAGCCAAATAACAGTTACCCAAACAACTGGATATGATTTTGGAAACGATCAGACATTTCACATAGATGTAACATCTGTTATCTTTCATTAGTGAAACTTGTGATGTAACAGAAATGTGATCTTTCACACCAGGTTGTTGGGTTTGAGAACCTGACCACGACCGACCCCCGTGCGTACCTGGTGATCAACAGTGAGCAGTACGTGGGAGGGTACAGCAAGCTGCTGAGGTTCGGCATGATGTCAACGGTCTACCTGGTGGTGGCTATAGTACAGGTGAGGGTACAGGTACAGGTACAGGTGAGGGCACTGTAGAGGTAAGGGTTCATTATCAGGTACAGGTGAGGGTTCAGGTACAGGTAAGGGTACGTGGGAGGGTACAGCAAGCTGCTGAGGTTCGGCATGATGTCTAAGGTCTACCTGGTGGTGGCTATAGTACAGGTGAGGGTTCATTATCAGGTACAGGTGAGGGTTCAGGTACAGGTAAGGGTACGTGGGAGGGTACAGCAAGCTGCTGAGGTTCGGCATGATGTCAACGGTCTACCTGGTGGTGGCTATAGTACAGGTGAGGGTTCATTATCAGGTACAGGTGAGGGTACGTAGGAGGTTACAGCAAGCTGCTGAGGTTTGGGATGATGTCAACAGTCTACCTGGTGGTGGCTATTGTACAGGTAAGGGGAGAAAGGCCACAGATTTCTTTCATTGCAGTGGATCCTCTGCTGCACTAGCCTGTGATTACACAATCTCTTGCTGGCTGTACTGATGATCATAGGTGGTGGCAACCGTAAGGCCGGCTGCTAGGAGTAGGAGCGCGATTTTAGTCAGGCTACTGCTGCACTTATCTGCATCACCTACAACCAGCTTTCCCCAGTGTTTTGCACCATCTTATAGATAATCACACGTTATTACACTTTCAGCCGGCTGGGCGACAGTGCTGGCCTAGTACTGCCCAACGAATGGCTTCTAGTTGTTGTTGGAAAAAAGTGGTACATCCTTCATCGATTATGTTTATTTCTTCCACAGTGGCTTTTCTTCACCTTCTTCTATGAACGTTTTGTTGAGGACAAGCTGGGGCAGTTTGTGGACCTCTGCTCCATGGCAAATGTAAGTGAAACTGTACATATTATAGCTGTCATATTTTCCTTTATTCAACCTTTACACACAACAATAAGTCAGCTCACTCCAGAAGCTTTAGAGACTAAATCTGTCCCCTTGCCAACCAGAGTTAACATTCCTTGGACATGTAAGAAAAGTATGCCAAGACTTGGAGCTGGTATGATAATGATAATCTTGCTAAACAACCACTGCCTTCAAAAAAGAAGTCAAACCTTATAGTAGATTAGAAACCAATGTTATGTACTAAATAATCTTACTCTTATTTTGGGACTGTACGTGCAATTAGCCTTCGGGCATGATTTTGCAAATAAACTTATTATTAGTATTCTTATTATTAGTAATATGTGTGTTTATTCCATAATCATTTCCATGCCCAGGTGAGTGTGTTCATCATGGCTAACACCCACTTCGGGTACTACATCCACGGGCGCTCCGTCCACGGGCAGGCCTTACTCAGACCAACTTCATACTTTACTCATTAATGACTCACACCAGTCATTAGTTATATGTTAGTTACATGTGTGTTTATTCCATAATTGTTTCTATGCCCAGGTGAGTGTGTTCATCATGGCCAACACCCACTTCGGGTACTACATCCACGGGCACTTGGTCAGCAGACACCTGTATACCTAAATGTTTGCCATGTTAGACTTGCTGGTGGAAAAGTGTACTTGCGTTGGTTTCACTAATTTCTGTTATCCCTGACCAGGTGAGTGTGTTCATCATGGCGAACACCCACTTCGGATCCACGGTCATGCCTTACTCAGCAATGTCTCACACCAGTCTGTACATGCTATAATCAGTAATATGTACATATTTTTTATTCCATAATCGTTTCCATCCCCAGGTGAGTGTGTTCATCATGGCCAACACCCACTTCGGGTACTACATCCACGGGCGCTCTGTCCACGGTCAGGCCTTACTCAGCAATGACTCACACCAGTCTGTTAATAATACATGTATGTGTGTACCTGACTGTATTTTATAGTCCATTTATCATTTCCATCCCCAGGTGAGTGTGTTCATCATGGCGAACACCCACTTCGGGTACTACATCCACGGGCGCTCCGTCCACGGCCAGGCAGACACAGGCATACAGGAGATGTACGAGATGCTGGTCAGGGAAGAGGTGAGATTGCCACGAATATTCTCATTAAATCTTTTAATAGAATAATTCTTCAATCAATGACTCTTGCAATCACGTAAAACACATACTTCTAAATTTTCGATGTCTGTTCAGTACATTTTGTACATCTTGATCACAGAATGACCTAGTCTTGCGAGATCTTGAGACTATGTCCGAGACTTTTCCTTTGATTAAGTGTGACAGACTAGCTTTACCTATAATAGTAATAGTATTCAATTACAAGAGGGCTGGCATAAATTTTCGAGATTTAAGAAGATTTCATTCACTGCAGAAAAATTTCAAATTTTCTTTTTTCTTGTTACGTAGAAGAAAGTGTACTGTGTATCGTGGTCTAGACTTGGCTTACTGGTAGCTCAAGACAAATGCCATTATGTTGTAATATAGGCAATTTATTGAAAAGGGTAAATTGTCCTACTCTTTCTAGTCAAGTGTAACTATAGAGGGTCAAGTGAGCAAACTGCCAACCATCTCATACAGAAGCAATGTTTACAGCATGATTGATAGATGTGATACTGTAAACATTTACGTTCTGAATGTGTCGCCTTCCTCCCTCCCCCCAGGAGAACCGGTGTGGCCAGCGCGGGCTGCTCGCCAACACAGACAACCAAACGTTTGAGATGTCCCTCCCACACAAGCTCAGGGACCAGTACGACAGTATTATCAAACCACTCCAGGTAAACAAAAATATATCCTAGTTTGTTCAACCTAGAGAATCAAACTGTTGCTTAAAAGCTGTAGTGAAAAGCTTTCAGAGGCATCAAAGGTAGTCCCATGACCTGGGAGTCAGAGCTCACACAGGCCATGTGACACAAGGGTGTTGAAGATGAGGGGAGGTGTCGGCAACTTTGGTCACAGTATAGGAATGGGGATCAGGATCTCATGTGTACTGCCTTTTACGCCTCTCTGTCAAGGATGATGATTATTTGATCTGGGAGTCATCATGTGTTGCCCTACCAGTAGTCCCTCTCGTTTGTTTGTCTCTTTTACTTTTAGTTACTGTTTATTTTACATTAGTTAACGGTTTTGTCCCATCGAAACCTGTTAAAGACTATGAATGATGTGCTTTGTCAAGGCAGAAAAACTTGATGAGTTCCTGAACCCTGGCTTGACTCGTTCTTGTTGTTTTATCTGTTAACATTCCTTTAATTTCATTATTGCACATGTTAATCCATATTTATTCTCCCAACAGCAACAGGCAGCAGCAGCCAGGGGTCAAAACAGGCAAAGAGGTACGAACTGTCATTTTCTTTCCTTCAGCTGTAACAAGGCCATGTTGATTTCATCAAACATGGATGACATCTTTAGGGAGTCCCAAACTGGCATTGTTTTTATTATTAAATCTACACGTCAGGAAGGTTGAACAAATGACTAAATACACAGAGTATGGTATACTGAACAAGAGATTATTCATTTTTCTTCTTTCACATTTTTCTTCTTTGATGTTGGAATTGACCTTGACATTCTATGACATTAGTATACATTTTCCTACATTTTTGCAATCCATCGTATATTGCTCATTTTGCAGCTGCTTTGTGTGATATAAACTTCTTTTTTTTTCTTTTGGATACTTGTGGATCTTTTGGAGATTTGTGAATCTTTTGGATACTTTGGATCTTTTTTATATCTGACCTCTGCCCCCATGCAGCTGGAGGCGGGAACACCACTAGTGCAGGTGTGGACATTAACCAGCAGGTCGACGCCTACAAAAAACTCAACAAGTACCTGGCTGCCTTCATCGACCGGGTAAGACTTTTATTCATTTTATCTATTTATTTAGTTTTACCACATTTGTGGAATGATTAGCATAACAGGTAACTGTCACCTTCTCAAGAAGGAGACCAGACTGTGAGGTTTGATCCACTTATACCAAGAAGTACCCCAGGCCTATTCTTTTTAATAAGTGGGGTGGATTATTTAACGTGCGCTCTCCCAAACACGCGACCTCAATTTAATGTCCTATCCGAGGGACGGCCCTTACTGAAGCTAGATACTCATTTACACCTAAGTGAAGTGAGGAAAGTCATGTAAGTTCAACTTTCCATGGGCACAAAATCGCGGTTAGCAGAGACAAAATAAGAGCAAGCTACTACCCAGATGGGACCAATCAGCACCCTATTTTAATCAAATATTCCAGGCATTAGAGATGTCCAAGTTCCCAGATCGAATAGCAAGTTCCCAGATCGAATAGCAACAATGTATATACAGACTGTATATACATTGTTGTGTATAATAAACAAAGCGTTCTACTATCCAGATGATACCCAGGCTAAGCATTCAGTTTTGTTTCTTTGTTATATTGAGTACTGAATGTTTATTTGTCTCCAGTCCCGTCCAGACATTGACTACATCGTGAAAGATAAGATGTTTCTAGAGAGGCTGCTGGACATGGAGTTCCTGGAGGCCACGGATACTAAGGGACACTTCTACAATGGTGAGGATTCACTAGATTCTCTCTTAATGCATTATTAGAGCCTTGAAACTTTTTTTTTTTCAAATTCAATTTTCAACAATTGTCATCTTCACACACAGTAAGCTTGATAACTTCACGCGTTCGGAAATCACAGAAAAATGCTGATGAGAAACAGTTATTGGCTCGATCCTGTGTTGATTTGTTGTGGGGTACAATAGATAAAGGGGTCCGTTTGCGTGCATGTTTGTGCATTCTTTTTAAATGCTCAAAATATGAAATAATGATACAAACGTCCTAGATTTGTGAAGTAAATGTCAATATTGTACCGATTGTCTCTAGAATATTTCCAGTGTTAATGCTCTTCCTTTACTCTAGATGACGGTCATTCCTTCGATGCTGTGCTGTTCTACGGGAATGAGCTGGTCCTGCTGACCTTTGAACTGGTGGTGTTCAGCGTGGTGGATCTGATTGGTCAGAGCTACGTCCTGGATGCTGTCATCACCTACCTCGTTTCTCGGGTATGTAGATTTGTTACTTTCCAACAAATTTCATAGATACCATATTCAGCATTTTTATAGTTTGGCATCATTTATTGAATGTTGGGTAGGATATCAAAAGGGCAGCTGGTGTTTGGGGGAATATTGGGGAACTCCGAGATCTCACAAACAGAACAACCAGGACATCTTGAATAGGGTAAGAGGTCAGGATCCAAAGTAAAATTTTCAGCAAGCTCTGCTAATTTGCCTGACAACATTTGGATCCAAAGTAAAAATTTTCAGCAAGCTCTGCTAATTTGCCTGACAACATTTCTTGGGAAACTATATAATAGTTAACTAGCACGAGTGATTACGTCATTCTTGAAGAACGATGGTAACCATATTTCCATGCTTTTCCAGTTCGTTTCCAACCTGCGAGACAGCGGTGGCAGGAAGAACCTGGCAAAGAAGACACTGGTGGATGAACGCTTCCTCATCTAGAACTTTTTGACCAGTTAGGACTTGTCGGACAATGTGTTTGAAAAGTTGCACTCACACACTTGGCACATTCCAGTAATAAATCTAGAGTTTCATACATTTGTAGTCTTCCTTCCGTAGCAAGGGTAATGTGTAAGTTGCATTATCTTCAAGTTGCATTACCTTTGAAGTGTTCTGATTGAGTACAAGACATATATGAATATGTTGACTGTGTAGTGATAAGAATGAAATGTATATTTTGACAGAAAATGTATATTAGGAATACTAAGTGTTAACATTCCTTATTTACATTGTACGTCTTACTTCTCTCTAGTTTGACCTCACTTCTCTTATAAACTCAAGTATTTTTATATGGTGGAATTTTCTCAATATCTGTGTTTCAATCAGTACTTATTGAGAAATAATGAAATTGGTACTGTTTATTGAAAATTAGTACATTAGTACCTGTTTGTATATTTTTGAGTGATGTTGACCTGACAAGTCAAGAAAGGTTTATTTTCATGTTATGTATTGGACATATTTAAGCCAAGCCCGAAACAAGGTTCTGACAATCTGTCATAAATGTATATACCTATATGTGTTTCTCAAAATATTTGTTTACTTGTCTAAGATGGATATTGTCCGTCACCTTTGTGACTGCATGAGGTTGGCAGATAAAGGTGTTTGTTGACATTTCAAGTTGATAGGAAGATGTCATGTGAAATCTTCTCAAGGCATATCGTTAAAAGTGCACTTAAATGTTGAAATAGTGTTATTTTATCACTTCTCTGTGAGTTAAGACGTCTTCCTGATCTTTCTCTCGGGTCATTACAAGCTTCTCTCAACAATTTCAAGTTTGTCCATGACTGTTTCACTTGTAAAACAGAAGTATGTTTTCAGCAATTGACAAAGTTGAAATTTACACTTCCAAATGTGATGTTATACTTACGGGAAAATGATATGTAAGTAAGAAAGTTGTAATTGCCTTTTGGAGTAGAAAAATGTAGTGGATTGTGTTGTTTTGAACAATCATGTCATTGCTTACGAGAAATTAGATAATTTTGGTCATAACCAAAGTTGCTAGAAAAGAGCTGCTGTAAATGTTTGTTATTAACAGTGAAGAGTTCTTTTCTTTATCAGAAAGTAAGTTTGCCTGTTAAAACATTTTGCCAATAAAATCTTCTCTGTGTATGAAATCCTATAGGCTAATACATGTAGATCAACATTTCGTCATCATCAATATAATTTACTGCAGTTAGATTTTTTTTACTGTAGTTAATGGCTTGAGATCCAGCTATGAGATCCAGGGTAGTAATGGTTGGAAACAACATAAGTTAAACCAAAGAGCTTAATTTATACTTTATCTGTATAAAAGCTCCTTGGTTAAACAAGACAGTCTCAAGTTCAAACTCCAAGACCTGTGGAATTTCTTAAATCCCAAACGACTTAAATACTGACAGTCAAAATGGTTTGATGATGAAATACAACATACTGTAAGTTGTATATAGTAGCATGTATTTACTTTCGTACAATTTCAAGTTTTGAGAGCAAATTTGAAGGACTGAACTAAGACAACAGCCTTCCTGTAGAATATTCAGAAAATATAACGTTAGATGACAAAAGTGTATCACAAGCAAAATATATATTATAATCCTAAACTCCACAGAAAAACTCCAAAAGAGATTAGGTAATGGACCTGGTAATGGAGAGAAGGTAATGGGCCATGGGTTTGCCCATCAATCAACTGGATTCCTTCCAGCAGGCTTTGTTGAGAACTTCATCCCCTAATTAATTATGCCCCTGCTGTGACTGCTAGACTATAGTGTAAACACTGGCCATGTGGCTTGTGTCATCTCACCCCATTAGCACAAAGTGCTGCTCTTTTGGAATGATCCAATATATGACAAAAGGGGAGTTTGGTGAAAGATATAGTTCCTGCAGATACTGGAATTTCAGACAATTGCAACTTATAGATTTGTCATCCCCATTCATACCTGTTGGATGGGTAATACCTTTGAAAATACGGTATAATCGAACTTACATTGCACATCTTCTGATGAATGGTTCAAAGATATGACCCCCCATTAGATAATGATTTGGCCAGGAACAAGGCAACAGTATTTCAAGACTTTGGAGAGAGGTCTTTTAGCTGAGACAGCAAGATTTTCTGACTTCCCAACTTGCAGGAAGAGCACAACTATCATACAGGTCAGTTATTATGTTCTAACTAATCTAAGAATTGACTTGGTTTTAGCCCAGGCAGGCATTTTAGATTTGGGCAACAGAATCGTGCAAGACAAGCCAAGATATGTTTCATGTATTCAAACAAGAGTTGTCAATACGGCATAAACATGCACCAGCTGGTCTGTCTCTAAAAATTCTACTGTGTGGCATCCTTTCTGTGGAGTGATTCAGACAGAAAACCGTGGCCAGGGAATGGCAATGAAAAGTACAAATGTTTGTTTACAAAGTTTTCAGCAGAAAACAGGATGCCTAAATGTCTGCAGTATCACACACACTTACTATAAAGTTTATTGGCTGTTGTTCCACATCTTGCAAGGGTTGGATGTGCTCAAAATTATATACTTTTAGATCTATCAGACATCTTTGTGACTGCACAAGGATTCTAGCATTTACATATAGTAAACCAGTGTAAATCTTTTATATCTTATATCTTTGCAGTATCTAGGATGGCTTGCTGGGTTCACCTCCTCATGCTACTGACCTGCTTCACTGCAATCTTTGCCCAGCCCAACGAAATTCGCTCCATCGCAATCAAAGCCACAGAAATTGAGGCTGAAGATGAAGATATAAAGAGGACAACAGATGAAGGAGGTCTAGATCAGGTTAGTGAAGCCCAGTATAATAATATCATTATTACATTCAAGACTATAACATGCATTGGCATAATACCGGTAGTAAGACTTATACCGGTAGATTAAAAATACTGGAACTTAAAGAGATCTACACATGCAACAATAGTTATTTCTGAGGTGTGCACACTTCAGACATCTAGGTGTCCAATACATCATTTACAAAGCATCGATAACAATGCATTCGAAGACAACAAGGCCAAACGTTTTCAGTATCTTTTTCGGGGTAGGCAGCTCGTCGTGGGACGAACACACTGTCACATTCATTGCCAAATTTATAGATCATAATTACACATGCTCACGGCACAAGACGAACATGATTCAACAACAATCTTGAATTTCTGTTGGTGACCTACAACTCATGTAAAAGTGTGAAGATACGTTGCACAATAGCCCGGATCTACGACTGAATGGGCAAAATTGAACGTAAGCAGCCATTTTCCCGCCATTTTTATATCTACGCTAGCAGTGAAGTGTTACGTCATAGCGGTTGTGACGGACAGGAGTTAAATGAAAATTCTTGACAGTATACGTCCGTTTTCTCATGACATTTTGTATGCTCATGTAGGTTTATGTTTTATGCATTTACTAACAGAAAAGGAAGGAACATCAGAGGATATATAAAGGTACATAGCGACAGTTAATTGTCCCGTGTTTTTTCCTACCGGTATTTTTTACCCCCTCCCAACCACGCGCCCGTTCGCCGTGTAATTCCGCGGCGTGTTACAATTACAATATTACGCTTTTAGCAGGACAAGAGTGGCAGTAAAGTTACACAGAAGAAGTGGCAAGGGTAACCTATAACAGCAACATGTAACTGGAGAAAATTATGCGTTGACAAATTGTCAAATCAGTATGGCTAGAGAAATCGTCGTAAACGTACCGGTATTATGATAATAGATGTTATACACCAATTTGATTGCTGTCTGACTATGGACTTCTTTCAAAACAAAGGGTTAAAAGTGAAAAAATGTAACGTCAGCTGTTGTTTTAGTATTAATGATGATCTCTTGCTGCATCATCATTACCCTGGAACTAGACTGATACCCAGGGGCGGCAGACTTTCTTTGGCTCTATGCCTGAGAGTTTTGCCAGCACCTGGTAAGGGCAGCAAAAACCTCCTTCGGTCTTAACTCCCTAGAGTGTTAATTTTAGATCGGCAGGACAGACTGCCTTGGGCTGCCGAATAAACTGGCCGACTGCCCGCTTCAGTCTGGCACCCAGGGTACATCATCATCATCTTCACTGTATCTCTTGTTACAGGATCTGATGGAAGAGAACAAAGTGGAGGATATAACAGATAAAGATGAAGTTCTTCCCACAGACAAAACAGCACAACAACAACCAGGTAAGATACAGGCTAACTGACAAATTTTCTGGATGAAGTGTTTAGATATGTTTCTAGTAGCTGTTTTTTCCCCTTGAACTTTATTTTATTTATTTATTGATTGATTGATCTTTAGGGTAGTCCCTTCAGTTAGCGTAGTAACTGATTTCCAAGGGAGCCCTATATACATGTTCGCACATGAGTACTCTACCCTTTTTATGTCAATTTTCTTCTGCATGTCTAAATGTCTTTGTTCTTTGTTTTTATTCATATATCCAGTTGGAGAAACTCTTAGCCAATATACATTGCATATGAGTGTTTGTACCAGAGGCAGAGGCAGGAACTAACTTAAGGCATTTCTCATATGCAAAAAGAAATTCAACACTTTGGACACCTGATTATCCAATACAATTATATTTTGTCCAACACTGATGTCCAAACCAGCTAGAATGAATGCTTAACTTGTCCATTTTTCCCTTTCCAGATTGCCCAACAGGATTCTATACACCAGAGAACAGCACCACCTGTCAGCTGGACTGCCCACCTGGGTTTGTGTCTGCACCTGGTGGTGCTAACTGCACATGTGCACCTGGTCTGAACCTTGCACCTGATGGGCTCACCTGTAGACCAACCTGTGCACCTGGATTAATTCCTTCAGGTATTTGCAAACAATGTTGTGTTGGTGAATGGATCCCACCAAACCTTAAATTGGCAGTGATGTTTAAAATTTAAGTTACACCTCTGACATGATGCAAGCAATCACTTAACCCTGTTGTTTGTCCATCTGGATCAAATATTCTATGACTTCATGGGTGGAGGTTCAATCCCAGGGTCAGTTCCACCTCGGACATGTTGTTAGGGATAGCATTTGTCATTTTGGATGGTGACATAAAGCTGGCAGCCCGGGGCGTGTATGAGGGAGCTTCAGACATAAATCCAAGCTTCAAACCTATCCACGTTAAAGAACCCAACACACTTATAGAGAAGTTTTGCCTGGTGTTCAAAAATAGGCAAGCCGTGGCATGGTTGCATTGCACCAGTAGCTCTGCGATTAAACTGAAGATTGGGGATGTTGGTCATATTTCATTCATTTCAAACAAATAGCCTTAATTTTTTGGTGAGAAATGATGTGCTTTAACTTTTTAGTTGTAACAACTGTAGTATTGCCATTGAAGATAGAGCATAATTGTTTTGTTCAAGTTTATTGTGAGAGGTCACTGCAAAAAAAAAAAATTAATGAAAATATTCCCTGATTTACAGTTGGATATTTCACCATGAATCACTTTTTATTATGTTTTTTGCATTTGCACAGTTGATGAGCTGACCTGCACCTGTCCCCCTGGCTTTGTCAGCTCACCTGACGACTCCTTCTGCATCTGTGAGGGCATCTTGCTGAAGGCGTCCGGCAAACACAACTGCTCCTGCCCAAACGGCTTTGTCCTGTCAGAAAACGGCACCTGTTCCTGTCCTGAAACCGTCAACTTCATCAATGGGGAGTTTTTCTGCCCTGAAAATGTAACGCTTTCTAACAGTACTGAAGAGACCTGTTCCAAAGGCTTGGTCCGCTCCCTTGACGGATCAAACTGCACTTGCCCAAACAACTTATTCTTTAAAGAAGAAGAAGCTTCTTGCGCATGTCCCGAAGGTCTTGTCCTCTCAGAAACACGTCTCGGAGACATCTGCACATGTCCGAAAGGCATGGTGCTCATTGACAACGGCAGAAGTTGCGCCTGTCAGGAAGGGTTTGTGAGAGCGGACGACGGCCTGAGTTGTGTTTGTCCTGGTAACTTGGTGCTCCAGGAAAGCGAAGACTTACTGAAGTGCTTGTGTCCAGAAAAAATGATTTATATCGAGGACAGGCTGGCGTGTACATGTGAAGAGGGATTCGTGATAACGGAAGACGAGAAAAGTTGTGAGTGTCCAGGCAACCTGCTTCTTCACAGGGACGGAGAGAAAGATTCTTGCATCTGCCCAGAGAGAATGGTGTTCACAGAGGACCAGCTAAACTGCACGTGCACAGAGGGGTTTGTGAGGACCAGTGATGATGAAGGTTGTGTGTGTCCGGGAAACCGTGTCGCTGTGCATGGCGGAGAGAGCGGGAGGGAGGTCTGCTCTTGCCCTGAAGGAATGATTCTCGAAGAAGGGGCCACGAACTGTTCCTGTCAGAATGGACTTGTAGTTTCTGAAGATGGACAGAGGTGCCGATGTCCAGGGAATATGATTCAGGTACAGAAAGACTCAAAGAAGGACTAAAACGATCATTCCTTTTCTAAAAAAACACTGCTACATAACAAAGCTCTACAAAGGTGTACTGTAAATTGTGTAATGCCAAAAGTATAGGTTTCTGTATTTTGGAATTTGTCTGAAGCTTTAGCACTTTGAAGAAGATTTTAGGCATTGTAAATTAGCTCAGTAGTTCAGATCATGAAGATTGTCAAATGCCAATAAAGCTTCTTTGATTAACTGATACAGAAAAAAGAGGAGGATGAAGATGATGTGTGCACCTGTCCAGAAGGGATGACTCTGGACAAGGAGGGAGCGAGCTGCCTGTGTCCTGATGGGTTGGATTACACCGATGACAAGCTGGGATGCACGTGTCCTGGCAACCTGGTTTTTGAGGATGAAGATGAAAACTCTTGCAGGTATGAATCCAAATATCATTGAACCCCACTTGCCATAAAACTGTTGTATTCAACTGAGGCTGAAGGGGTCACCAGAGCCAACTGGAGGTCTTGTGCAGAAAAGACTTCTTGGAGAGAGAATAATATTATTGTCTACAGCTGTGATGTATCAGTGCTGATACAAATAGTTGTTTTATTGATTCAACAGAGGGAGATGGTTGACAGTACAGGAAGCATAATTTATTCTATGTCTCATTTGTTAGCTCTGACATTGCATTGATTAGTGCACATATCTAGGTTTTCAGTCATCAAATCATTCAAATGTATGCTGTGTCTCTAGAACTCTATAGATGAGATTTCTTATGATGAAGTGCAAAGTTGTCCTTTCCACACTGTTTTAAGGAGATGAGCTGTTGATCCCTGTCCATGGTGCTGAATCAAGAAAATATCACATTAAGAGAGTCCAATTTAAGCACGTAATGCTATACACATGTACCATAGTGTAGATGGCCAAAGAAATAGATTTTTCACAATATTTTGCTGATGTTTTATCTTCCCCCAGATGCCCATGGGGTATGACACCCACAGGCGATGGCAGAAACTGCACGTGCCCAGAAGGTTATGTCCCCTCCCCCGACGGCCAATCATGCATCTGCCCTGGTAACCTGATACTGCTGGAGGATGATGTCACATGTGGGTGTGACTACGGTCTGGAGCTGTCCGAAGACGGCCTCTCCTGTAACTGTCCGGGGGACTTGGAGTTCACTGAAGATGGGCTGGACTGTCAGTGCTCTGGTAGGTCTGTTCTCTATGATGTTGGTTATGAGTACATTTTCCCCTATAATTCATTAAGCAGGAATACATGTAGTTTTGTTAGACATTCTGGTAATAAGATACACCAAATACTACCTCCTCAAGCAAGTGAATATACACACAGACGTTTCATGTAGCATCAAGGAGATCTGCTCGTCAACAGATCTGCACAATGGCAGTGACAAAAGGTAGTAGGTACTACCTGAAACATCTGTCATTGAATGTTTCCAAAATTATATCCAGTTGCTTGAGTAACTGCTTTATGGCATACATGTACCTATCATCATGTTTATTCTTGCAGGCACCAAAAATAAATACCGTGAGTACCGTCAAGGTTCTGGAGTTGGAAATCGATGATGTCCTTGCCGATAACAAATTGTCCTAGCTACCAGCTTATGTATATCATTGCTTATGGGTAAACATAAAGAAAATTGCATCTTACATCACAAGTTCATGTCTCTGTTGTGTGTGTTAAATATCCAGGTACTCTCATTCTTCTAAACCTTGAGGGCGACTGTGGCTGTCCTGAGGGCTTTGACAGAGTCAACAAGTCACACTGTGTTGGTGAGTTCCACAGTCCATAAATATATTAAGTATGTTCTGTGAACAATGACAATTTAAGTATGGATGATGGATGCAATTCAGGTTTTTCTACTTTGAACCATTCTATTTGATGATGGGGTGGGCCTAACATCTTAAATTTAGTTATAAGGCCCGTCAGATCTTGTATTTTACTGTATAAGATCAAGGAGCTTTACTGATAAAAGCTCCTTGATAAGATTGTGCCTATCTTACCACAATATTGTGTTGTCTCCATATTCATGAAAAAGATTAAATGATTTGCAACTTTGAACCTCTATCACCAAAGCAATTAGTTTATCTTAACTTTTTGTTTTTTGACACCTTGTTGTAAAATGTTTATTGCAGATGTGGATGAAAGTGAGATTGAGCTGTAGTTCATCTTCACTTTCCATAGGGAACTTGTTTTTTTACACCTTTATGTAACATGCATTGGCATAATACCGGCCCGTTTACGACGATTTCTGTAGCCATACTGATTTGACAAATTGTCAACGCATCATTTTCTCCAGTTACATGTTGCTCTTACAGCTTACCCTTGCCACTTCTTCTGTGTAACTTTTCTGCCACTCTTGTCCTTTTAAAAGCGTAATAATCCTCCATGTTCCTTCCTTTTCTGTTAGTAAATGCATAAAACATAAACCTGCTTGAGCATACAAAAAGTCATGGGAAAACGGACGTATACTGTCAAGAATTTTCATTTAACTTTTGTCAGTCACAACCGCTATGACGTAACACTTTACTGCTAGCGTTACTGATATAAAAATGGCGGGAAAATGACTGCGTACGTTCAATTTTGCCCATTCAGTCATAGATCCGGGCTATTATGCAACGGTTCTTCACACTTTTACATGAGTTGTAGGTCACCAACAGAAATTCAAGATTGCTGTTGAATCATGTTCGTCTTGTGCCGTGAGCAAATCTGGCAATGAATGTGACGGTGTGTTCGTCCCACGACGAGCTGCCTGTCCCGAAAAAGATACTGAAAACTTCTCGCCTTGTTGTCTTCGAATGCATTGTAATCGATGCTTTGTAAATGACGTATTGGACACCTAGATGTCTGAAGTGTGCATACCTCAGAAATAACTATTGTTGCATGTGTAGATCTCTTTAAATTCCATTATTTTTCATCGGCCGGTATAAGTCTTACGGCCGGTATTATGCCAATGCATGTTAATGCTTGTTGCAGATGTGGATGAGTGTGCAGTTGACCCAGGCACCTGTGGTATGAATGCCACCTGCACCAACACAGAAGGGTCCTACACCTGCACCTGTTCTACTGGCTTCTACTTCGGCAGCACAGGATGTGAAGGTGGGATATACAGAATACATTAGGTTTAAAGGATATGATATATAGACTACAACACCATGATGGTGTATTCCTTATAACCCAAGGTACCAGCCCTCCTGTGGTGGGATCCTTTGATGGCTATAGGCCAAAAGGTGATCTGACCCGCGGGAGGGCTGGTACCAGGCACCTGTGGAGTGAATGCCACCTGCACCAACACAGAAGGGTCCTACACCTGCACCTGTTCTACCGGCTTCTACTTCGGCAGCACAGGGTGTGAAGGTGGGACATACAGAATACATTTATAAAGGATTTGATAAATATAGAATACAACAGAATACAAGCTCTCCCTAGCTGGCTGCACCTGTTCTACCGGCTTCTATACTTCGGCAGCACTGGATGTGAAGGTGGGAAATACAGGATGCATAACATAGAAGATATGAGTGTCACGAGGTGACATCTCAACCAGTAATAAGGACCAGATTTAGCATAGGATAGCTGGAGGCAGTTAGCACAGACCGCAAAGAGGGCAGGTTGCAGAGAGTCTCAGCTCAAGAATAAAAACTATAAATTCACTACAATTCTACCGTCTCCCGTTCAACCTTGATGACTTTGCTCCCGGTCACTGCTGCTGCCGCCACTGCTTTATGTCAGCATCTAGTCGCTTCAATGTTATTTCCACATGTTCTGGTTTAAGGCTATCTCATCCCAGACCTCTACGTACCTACCCACAAGGAGTTTTACGAGCTCTCGTATATGTCATCCCTTTCCTTTAATTTTGAGCCTTGGAAGCAGCATTCTCACTTTTATTTAGCTTGGCCATGTTACTTTTGTCCCCACAGATCTGGATGAATGTTTCCTGATTGAGCCCTGCACAGGTACATCCACCTGCAGAAACACACCTGGTTCCTACCTGTGTGACTGTGGGCGTGGCTACAGGTTCTTCGAGGGCAACTGCACAGGTAGGTAAATTCATCTAAAGGCAGATGCAAAAACAATTGTCTTTACAGTCACGAGGGCATATTGATCAAATGCATAGGGGCAGTGCTCATCTCCATTTCTATTGTCCTTGGGCCACATATTTGTGTTTAAGCACTACAGCAGGAAACAAAGTAGTTCTTTACACTGTCTTGTGTGAAAAATTAGTCCATCATCAAAAATCTGCCTGCATTCTCATCCCAAATCTTTCTTATTACTCCTTAATGATTGTTTTTTGTGCAGATGTTGATGAGTGTTCCATTGATGGAAGCTGCACAGAAAACGAGGATTGTGAGAACAGCGTTGGTAGCTATGAGTGCACCTGTCATGTGGGATACATGAAACAGGGACGTTATTGCGTTGGTAAGACAATATAAACTTGATCACAAAATGTTTCTCCTTTCTTTGTTCACTAGATGCAAATGAGAAGAGAGGAAAACATATCAAGTATGTTAGTATCAAGCTCGTCCAAGTAACTAATATTTCTTAAACTCTAGGACATATTCAGATACATTCCACATCGTATTGCGATTAAAATATTTTAAAATGTATTAATAATTTGTTTATCATTTGTATGTCTTATAATCAGTTTTTAATCTCGCATCTGTGTAAGATAATTTTAGATGCTGATATTCACTCTTAAGCCTGTCACATCATTGTACAAGTCAATCTAAATTTGGTTTGTAATAATTTTGTTTTTAACTGCAAAAAGCCAATAATCCATCTTTAAACTTGAAATAATTTGAAATAGTAGTGAAAAGTGGTTGGCAAAGCTCGCACCAAAGACGATTTAGCCTGTCTCAGCCAGCTGAATGCCTACGATATTGATATTTTACATCTTCAGGTTTCCAATATTTGATCATGTCTTTTTGCTTGTTTGCCTCACCAGATATTGATGAGTGTTTTGAGGATGCCCCATGCGGCAGCGTAGGAGTGTGCTCCAACCTCCCAGGGTCCTTCAAGTGTGGCTGTCCAACTGGCTACCATGGAAATGGGGTAATTTGCAGAGGTCAGTATGTGTACTGTAAAAAATTATGTCTTTCTTTTGACGATCAATGTGAGATGTTCCACTGTTTGATGCTTATTATGCTATAACTGCCATAAAATCTTGAAGCATTGTTAATGAATATTAGGAGAATTCTTTTATACAACCAATTAGAGATCACTTTGCTTATGTTTCAATGACAGACAGCTTCCTCAGAGCTTCTAATCAGAGTACTAACTTGTTCTGTAAAAGAATTCTCCTATATCCTATATTCTATGAACCTGATGAAACTATTTTCTGGAAAATTGTCAGTGAATGTTAGAAACCTGCTCTTCAAGATATCTTGCTCATTGTCGCTGATGAAAGGTGGATGCTACCTGAAACGTCTGCTTTCAAAATCCTCCAGTTGCTTTAGTAACAGTTACTGCTCTTTGGCATTCTTGGAGTCTTGATGATATTCATCATTGTCATCATCATCTTGGCCGCATATCAGCAGGTCTATGTTACTGAGACTGGCTGTCATTGTTCTCCACAATTTTGAAGATGTTGCTGCCTTTCTTTCCTGCTGTTAGATATTAACGAGTGCAGAGTTAACGAGGAGATCTGTGGAGAAGGTGCTGTGTGTGAGAATGCAGAGGGAAGCTACTTCTGCAGATGCTTGGAGGGGTTCCAGAAGATCTCAGATGGCACCTGTGAAGGTGAGATTTCTTATTGGCATTTCCTTGATGTTGGGAATATTGTTTGTTTGAACCTTTATCTATTCATGAAAAGCTATTGGTTATAGGGATTGTAGACAATTGCAGCTCCTTTGAAACTACAAAAGGTACTGCACTCAGAGTTCACGGTTTGGGGGTGCTAGTATTGGCCGTATGCCTGCCAGCAATATGCCCGACTGTGCTTGGAAAATGATAAATCCTGAGTGTGATGATACTGTATACATTTGGGCCCTCAAAGAACATTGTTTACTGGTTTTTGTTCCTTTTCAGACATCGATGAGTGTGGCATACCTGGCACCTGCCCAGGTGACTGCGTCAACACACCTGGATCCTACAGCTGCACCTGTAGAAGGGGCTACACAGGGAACGGCACACACTGCAAAGGTACAAAAATGCTCAGTGATGTCCCTGTAGCTCAATTGGTTCTCAATTTAGTTGGTAAATGGGAGACTCCTTGGAAGGGCATTTTGGATTGGGCTTGCATCCATCTTTTGGAAGGGAGGTAAATTGGAGGTCCCGTTTGAGGAGGTGCTTTGAGCACCTTAGGGGAAGGGCTAGCATCCCCTCCCTGTGAAAATGTACCCTGCTACAGAAATGGCAGGGAAGCTTGCTGCTCTTTGTGTCATTAGGCAGTACAAGGTTCTGAACAAATGAACAGGTTTAATTGATTGATTGATTGATTGACTGTATATTTATGGCCTGGTGGTCCTTATATAGAGGTGGCCACTTGTACTTATTTGACTGTGTTTTTCATTGTCTAAGCTATCCTTTGCAATCATAAAACTTATCAGATGTTTTTGTGTCAGACCTTGATGAGTGTGCGGAGTCGGAGCACGACTGTGACATCAATGCTCGCTGCGGCAACACGGTGGGGTCGTACTTCTGCCAGTGCTACCAGGGTTTCCATGGCGACGGCTTCCGCTGTGGAGGTGAGTACAAAGTCTGCCTCTACGCTTGTGTATTTTTTCTTCATATTCATCACCAAAAATTATCCTGTGTGACAAACCGTCAGGCGATATGCTCATACTCTGGTTAAATATAGACTAAAGAATAAACAAACAAACAAACAAACCTAACATCCGAATGAAAGCTCATCTGTGTTGGTAAATTCCATAGTGAAAAGTTTAAACTTTGTTCCAACACAAGGGAAGAAACTCACCATAAATTTTCGGCCGAACACTTCGACCTTCATCAGATGAATGATTCGCTGCACTAATCCGGAAGTCGTCGGATGACGTCAGGTAGCAGCGAATCATAAATGGCGGGAAGGCGAAACCTGCCACCGTCACGGTTCAATGAGGGTTGATGTGCCCTGATGTAGATAGCCTCAAACAAACAAACCTGCTGTAAAGGTAGTTTCATAGCCTTTTTTAGGCATTGAGGGCAGTAGGCTGTTAAACACTTGGGCACGGTATTGGGAGGTGGAGTCCATCTCTCTCCTTCCACCACCTTTGACTCCCCAGCCAAAGTCAGGTGTTCAAGCCTAAAGCACTGAAGAAGCTACACAGCAGAACATGCTTGCGTGTTGGCTTGCATGGCTCCAAAAGGGGAATATGCAACTCCAGCATTTTTTCTGAAGATGTGTTGTAAGTGTGCGCAGTTGGCTTGAGGTTGTCCTTCTGCACATACTCACCCAGCCAAAGACAGGTACCCATTTCTACACCTAAGTTGAGCGAGGAAAGTCATGTTAAGTGCCTTTCCCAAGCACACAACATCTAGCCAGGAATGCCAGCAATCAAACCTGTGACTCTCAATCACTTGTCTGCTAGCATTAGCCACTTCACCATTTAACATTTTCCGTCAAATGAAATACATGAATGAATGAATGAATGAATGAATGAATGAATGAATGAATGAATGAATGACCTTTATTTATACAGGCAATATATAGATGTGTGGCTTGTATAAATCTTTATCTTATCTGTCCAATCTAGATGTGGATGAGTGTGTCCAGCTGGACAACAACGCCGACTGTCCGCAGCTGTGCATCAACACCCCTGGCAGCTTCCACTGCGGCTGCAGGGAGGGGTACAGCAAGATCTTTGGGAGTGACGACTGTGAAGGTTGGTGCGTTTTCAATTTTACTTGATAACAGGACCTGAAATATCAATGTCAAGATCCCTCCAGAACAAATAAAGAGAGAAGGAAAGAGGAAAGGAGAGTGAGAGAGAAAGTACTGTAATACACACTGCTTAACAGCACTCTCACAGCCCTTATATGTGACAATATTACAGTATGTGTCTGTTCATCTGTTGGTTGCACATCTTATTTTTAAAAAGCAATTCTGAAAAAATCTGAAACCTGAATGGGAATACTACTACATGTACCAGGTATCTATGAATAAATGTTGTAGAGGTATGCGTGACAATAACCTGTGGTAAAAAACATTAACATTTCTCTAAACACCTGAGTTGAAGATTTCTTCAAAACTTTGTCCTTTTTCAGACATAGATGAGTGTGAGCGGGGTACGGCCGGCTGTGACCAGTTTTGTGCCAACACTGAAGGCTCTTACATCTGCAGCTGCAAACCTGGGTACCAGCTGCACATTGACAAGAAGCACTGCGTAGGTGAGTACTATCCACACAGGAGAAGTTTGATGTCAATTTTTACTCAGCTTTACTGTTACCATGGTTAAACAATCCAGCAGAGAAGTAAAAAATGCTTCATAAGATAAATTAGTAATGCAACTACATTGAGTACTTTTAGCTGCTTCTAGATCATTGTTGAAAGAAAAACACACTTTTTTTGCTGAAATGTTCTGTGAAAGAGCCATGGAAAAAGCAGTTGTATCAGTATAGCAAAATGCATCAATCAACTATAGCATTAGATGTGCTGTTGCTTTATGCATATACTTTCTGTGATAAAATGAGAAACCAACAAGGCAGCTGATGAACAACTCATCAGTTCAATAAGAAATCCAAGCAAATGTACACCTTTTGGCAAAGTTATATCTAGTCTTCTGTAACAACTGTATCCTACAAAGCTGCTGAAGACAGAATAATAATTGCAATGGGCAAAAGTCACATGTGGACCTTGTTTGCCATGTCAATAATGATATCTCAGTTGAGTAAATGCATCATTCTCTGATATGTTTAAAAGTGAAAAACAACATTCTTATCCCCATAGATGTGAATGAGTGCTTGATCAACAATGGCGGCTGCTCCCACAAGTGTGAGAACAGTAAAGGGTCCTTCAGCTGTGAGTGTTTGCCTCAGCAGGCCCTGGCAGCTGACAAGAAAACCTGTCTCAGTAAGTCACCCTAGTTTAAGTCCTTCCAACAATATATGGTGGGTATGGTAGTACCCGTCTCAATTTCCTTGGCTTAGATTGAATGAAGTAGTAGTATCCAGCCTTTGTCAATAATCTGCTGATGCCAAATGAGCTAAGATGTTGTGTTTGAAGGTACTTTTATCACTGCAAGCTTATAAAACAAGCAATAATATCTGCATGTAAGATTTTAATTGTTGCTCCTTCCATCCACCCAGACATCACGACATGTCAGGTACAGAACGGAGGCTGTGATCAGCTGTGCAGCCCAACGTTTGATGGCTCGGCTGTGGAGTGTGCATGTGAAAGTGGTTATCACCTGGCTGACAATGGATGGGAATGTTTAGGTACAGTCACTGTTGCACTGTTTCATCAAACATATGTCAGGGCTCGAAATTCATTTTTGGGATGAGGTGCACTGGTGCACCCAGCTGAAAAAATTGGGTGCACCAAAACAATTTTGGGTGCACCACTTAAATTTAAGTAATAACCTAATAATAAAACTTAGTTACAAGCTATCAAATTTTTAAACAGATATTTTTATTAACTTTCAAACACTTAGATGTCAAGAATAGGATGTAAATGTATACTAAGTATACTTTGATATCTTTACATACATAAACCTAAGAAAATATCAGGGTGCACCCTGTGCACCCAGAGAAAATAATTGGGTGCACAGCTCCAATTTTGGGTGCACCTGGGTGCACATGCACCCAGTATTTTGAGCCCTGTATGTTTAATGTGCCAAATCCATGCAACCAACATTACATCTTTTCTGTAACAAAGCTAACTTAAACTGTAGGTCTGGAGTTAGCCCTCCAGTTGGACAGTGGTAAATTTGGGTAAGTCCATCTTTTGTGTTTTGTGTTGAAAATTACAGTCCAACTTTAGAATGATTTCTACCAACACAGATGAACTTTTAAGCTAACATTTCATCTTTTATTCTTGGTATAAGATCTGTTTAGGCTGTCCACATTGATCACTTTTGCTATGATCCTATTCTTTGGCTAAATCAGAATCAGGCCAAAACCATTCATACAAAATTCACACAGTCTGCCAAATGTGATAACACAAGTTCACCATGGGGTAACCTATATCCGTAGTTTTTCAAAGCGGGGTATTTAGGCACATCAAGTCGACGGGTGGTAGTTTTAAATTACAATATACTGAAAATATTGCAATTTGAAACCAACGTCCTTTGACGTGATATCCCCAAATACCTTGTTTTTAAAAGCTACACGTATAGGTTACTGAACAGATAAAGGTGAACTAGCGTTACACAGTTCAGCCCACAGGAAATGGCCTCTATCAAGCATTTTACCATACAGTCAAACCTGTATAAGAAGACCACTCAAGGGACCCAGCAAAAGTGGTCTTCATACATAGGTGGCCTTTATATAGAAAAAAACATGGCGACAGTAAAGAAACTGGCAAGACTTCAATCAATAAGTTTTGGAGACTTTATTTTCCATCTCTTTACTACATATTTGTGTGCAAATACAAATACAAGTACAGTAACAATTATAGAAGCATTTAATTACATGTGGAACAATTTTCTAACTTAAAGGCTTGTCTATTGTCTCAAATACATGTACATGCATCATTAAAATCCAAGTTGTCGACTAATATGTGCAGACTATTATGTGTCGACTATTATGCACAGGTGGTCGGTAGACCAGGTTTGACTGCATATGTATTTGAGTGATGATTCATTGTATCAATCTCTCTAGATGATGATGAGTGTGATGATGTGAATGGCGGCTGTCAGCAGCTGTGTGTGAACACGCCCGGGAGCTACCACTGTGACTGCAGGGAGGGGTACTTCAGGACAAACGCCACCAGGTTCAGATGTGAAGGTACATGTGGGGTCTATTTCTAGCTTCTTTGTTTGGACTGGCAAATTATGGAACTCTCTTGATGACAACTGTTTCCCTCCTGTCTACAACCTACCTACTCCTGTATACAATCTTCAAGCCTCCAAAACCAATGTTCACCGGTATTTTCTTGCATAATAATATCCACTATCCATCATATTCATTGCCTAGAAGTGGTTAAATGGTCTTGCAGGGGTAATTGTTAAGAATGAGAAATGGTAATTGGGCAAGCAGGTTCAAAGCTGCTTTACACTAACTTAGATACCCAAGCTACATGTGTGCAAAGAATGCTGATGATCAGTGGAAGGTTACCAAATAGAACACAGAACTGAAAGTTATATTAGTTACCAGTAACAGGCAGTTAGCACTACAAATAGAAAGCTCAGAAACTTATCAGCCAATCAGCACAAAGTGTAAGAGGGATGGAGGCCTGTGATTGGTTGAAAATAGCTATTCAGAACAAGGAACTACCTACCAGCCATTCAGCACCAAGGACAAAGATTGTACTGCTAACCATTGTGTTAATCACTATCTATTTTCTTCCTTCCCAGCTACATGTGAACCCAGGTGTAATAATAATGGTCTCTGCATCGCACCAAACCAGTGCCTGTGCCCTCCTGGATATCCTGGACCACAGTGCACACGTAAGTAGTCACTGGATAAGGTCACATAACCTTTTTGATGCCATAGGATCAGTGTGTTGTTTTCCATTGTTATTAGGGTAAGGTAGTGGAGAGTTAAGCCCATTCCTCTCCATCCAATGCCTTTTACCTTCCCAACTGAAATCAGTGCCCATCTTTACACCTCGATGGAGTGAGGAAAGTCATGTGAAGTAGCATTTCCAAGGATACAATTTCTTGCCAGTATACGTAGTACAAGGAATTGAACCTTTTACATTTTGATCCTGTGTCCACTTGCCAAACCACTTGACCATTCAATGCCATCATGATAGTTGCTATTGGTCCCTTGTTCTCCCATTTTCATAAGTGGTAGTGTTTTCATTTACAACCTTGAGAGTTCTTCAGAAATTATGAAATTAAAAGCATTGGTATGTTCTTGAAACTTTCTTGCATACATTAGAAACTTGACACCTGCCCTTGACCATTTCAGCCATGTGTTCCCCACCTTGCACCCACGGAGGCACCTGTCTCAGATGGAACAGATGCACCTGCCCACCTGGGTATACAGGCAGGGGTTGTCAGCAAGGTAGGAAGTCATTGCTTCATTCAAAGTATTGATACCGAGGAAAACTGAGCTTTATAAGTTATATGTTTATTACAAACTCTTGCCGGTGCTAATTGCAGCTAAATGAATGGGGATGAACAAATAGTGTACTCTAGTCTAAAAGCTAAAGTCTAACATATTGGGTTTGGCTAATATTGACTCTATTACCAGTACTGCCCTGTAATGATATTCGTCCATTGGACTTGATTCTTGGCCTTCTTTCTTGTGCAACTTTTTTTTGGCACAGTTGGGGTCTGTTAGCCTTAAATCCTAAGACGTTGTGATGTGATACTTTCCAGTAGGTCAACTATAAGCTGTAATTACATATAAATGCCAATTGCACTGGGGAATCCTTTTTTCCTGTTGTGAGAATAACTGTTTTTATATCTCCCCAGCCATGTGTGACCTGCCATGTCTAAATGGAGGCAGGTGCATCGGGCCAAACAAGTGTCAGTGTGATTCTGGGTATGAAGGGGACAACTGCGAGCATCGTAAGTCTTGTACTTTTCGGAGACCATCTCGACATTTCAGGCATGTTGTAAACTGGCAATGTGGAGAATTTGTAAGAACTTTTATCATAGTTAACCCATGTCAAATGGTTTTAAGATAATTTAGCTGACTTGCTCTTTATCAAAACCTTCATGTTTGCTTGTAAAACAATTCTATATACTGCGCTATCAAATACATGTACGTCTGCTTGTCTGGCAGAATTAGTTTACAACTTCAATGCCTAACATAACACCCTGAACCTATCTATGTGACTTTTAAGATAAGAAAATACTTAGAATTAAGATATTGAAACATGAAACTATTGATGTCCCCAGCTACCTGCACCCCTGCCTGCCAGAATGGGGGCAGGTGTAACGAGGTGAACGTGTGCATCTGCCCACCTAGGTACAGCGGACTCAGGTGTCAAGTAGGTGAGGGCCAGTGCATTCACTATACATGTATATGTAATGATAGTAGTCGGTGCCAAAGGTCCTAAAAGTTCTAAGGGTACTAGCTTACTTTTTTTGAGATATATTGTGATATTTTCCTTATGTTTGCTAATAAAAGATATTTATCTTAAAGTGTGCTACCGAGGTAGTCAAATAATTTGTATCTTGAGAGTTGAAAAATTCTGATGTACATGCATGGACACAAAGAAGCCACCATCAAGAGGTATTTTAGGAATTTTAAAGAAAACTACATCAATCCTGTGATGTAATTTTGTTACACTTAGTAATACTTTCTACACTTTACAGCACCTGCCATCTGCAAGCCAGGCTGTAAACATGGCACCTGTGTGGGTCCCAACAAGTGCAAGTGTAAGGAGGGGTATGGGGGCAGCAAGTGTGAAATAGGTTGGTATATACAGACGTTAGTTCTTATCATAGAGAAGCCTTCAATCGATCCATTTTGTCTGTCCACATGTCTTCTAATGCAAGGGCTAACTACATGTGACAAACAAATGATTTTAAGTATGATATTTGCAGTAGTTTGAAAAGAAGTAGCTAGTTAGATAAAGCACATTTGTCAAAGTCTGGGTTTATTGCTGTTGATAATTTCTTGCTCTCTGAACTAACATGTCTTGAGAGTAAATGTATGCACAATTGAATGGTTTTACAATGTTTTTGAGTGCCAGTATCTGTATCTGTATCTATATAGCCAGTATAACTGCCCTTTGGCGTAACACACCAGCAGTATTTCTCAGAACCTCTGTATGATTGTAAGATCATCTGTCTCCTATGTTCCAGCTATACTGAAGGAGTGCAAACCCCCCTGCCAGCATGGTGGAACCTGCCTGCCCTTCAACAAGTGTAAATGTGTGGAGGGCACTTCTGGGGTCAGGTGTCAGAAAAGGTACTGTCCACAATCCTAGAGTCAAATATATCAACTATCAGTTTTTAATGTTCTTTCTATTGTCAGGTAGCTTGTTTTTTTTTATTTTTTATTTTTTATTCACATTTCTTTAAAGAGGATGAGACGGAAAGCAGACCCTGCTTATCGAGGTCTTCTCCTCATGTACATAGACAAAATAAAGACACACATACAGGACTACAAAACGCTAAATAACAAAGGCAAGAGATAATGATAACGACATGAAATAAAACAACAAGGAATCAAATAACAAAGTGACGTGTAGCTGGCATACAAACTTAGAAGTAATCAAATAAGGTTATAAATCAACTTAAACAACCTGTCTATTGAACACAAGACATAACTACATGAAAATAAACAAGGAATCAAACAACAGAGTGACATATGGCTGATAAACAAACTTAGAAATAATCAAATAAGGTTCAGGTAGCTTGTTAGGACCTGTGATTAGCTACCCTACTTCTGGATTTGGGCAAAAAATTAGATCCCAGTCAGTTAACACAAACTCAACTGGATTTCATGTGTAATCTACTGGAAAGGATGGAAATCCATAGGGACATAGTCAAAGTCCATGGGGACATAGTTGAAATCCATAGATATAGTCCAATGTTCATTGTGCACGTTGCTGAGTGTGTACTTTAACTTGTAGAGCATTTTTGGTTCGACTTGTGGGAGACTATCATCTGATGATAGTGGGAGTTAACCTAAATGAAGTCTGAAATAACTTTCCTTTATGCCATCAATCTCATGCATCATTATAAATGAGGCACTGCCACCCCCCAGTGAGGCACTCCCCCCTGGAGCAGACCTACCGAGGAGGGAGTGGGCAACTCTAAACAGGGCGAGAGCAAAGGTGGGAAAAACTGGTGACAACATGCTGAAATGGGGCAAAGCCACAAGCTCAGCTTGCCCGTGTGGAGACGAACCACAAACAATGCAACATCTGATGCAACACTGTGAGTTCGGCCCTAGCTGTTCAGACAGTGATCTGAGGGAGGCCAACGACGTGGCCCGCTGTTGGATTGGGACTTGGAGCGGCAAGATATGATGATGATGATCATTATAAAACAGATAAAAATCCAGACTTCATTCCACAGGCACTGTCCCCTGAAGACCTTCAAGACAACCACCACCAGAGGGATCCGCAGGCCATTCAAGGAGAAATACCTGACTCCGTGTGGGCCACTGGGCAGTAGAACATGTACTGTGTACAGGTCAGTAACCACAGTAGAACATGTACTGTGTACAGGTCAGTAACCACAGTAGAACATGTACTGTGTACAGGTCAGTAACCACAGTAGAACATGTACTGTGTACAGGTCAGTAACCACAGTAGAACATGTACTGTGTACAGGTCAGTAACCACAGTAGAACATGTACTGTGTACAGGTTAGTAGTGTACTGTGTTGTTTACTCTGCAGTTAAAGCTGTTTGTTGCCCAGAAATTCTGGTTCTATATGAGTTTCTAGGATCCAGATCTACCTGAATGTGTATGTGTGGAATTTGGAGTTTCTTGCCCAACTGGTAGTAATTACAGTCCTTTGGGATGGTATTTGTAAGTCTTTGATCCAGAGGTTTAGGAGAGCCACAACTGATGCAAACCATGGAACCCATCTGTATTTTTAAAAATTGATTGTACTGTAGATAACAAAACCAGACTTTTATGTTCTGGGTTCTTTCACCAGGTCAAATGAAAGGAATTTATTCAA
Source organism: Branchiostoma floridae (assembly GCF_000003815.2). Classification (NCBI taxonomy): domain Eukaryota; kingdom Metazoa; phylum Chordata; class Leptocardii; order Amphioxiformes; family Branchiostomatidae; genus Branchiostoma; species Branchiostoma floridae. Next base: position 1,815,939 of record NC_049984.1, read on the forward strand.
AATCAAATGTTTGTCCACTTTCCAGAATCAACCAGAAGAGAGTGTACATCCTGGCTTACAAAGTGGACTACAAGATCCAGTGCTGAGGTCATCAGTGAGGCCAGTTATCAGCTTCCTTACATCATATCATCATTGAAAACCTTATTGTCATTGGTTTTCTCTTCAAAACCTTTTATACACAAAGGCAACAAATAGGAAGACAATAACATATCAGGCAGGATAGAACAGTTTTATATCAGAACAGAATTATTGTCATCTGCCTATCTTGCAAAGGATGATGTAGTTCTAACATAAAGGCTTTTAAACTTACCATTGAGATTTTTAAAAAGTTTGCTGTTATGGTGCACTCACAAAGATGCCTCTGTATTAGTGATCAAGCTTTATAAAAGCATGTGGCATGCACTTGTGGCTACTGTTTGACTAGTAACATCAGAAGAAAACATCTACATCATTGTATTATTGATCACAATGCCAGATAATGGTTAAGTGAAACATTCCATCCAAGTCAAGGCATACATTTGTAGTTACATGCAGTTGCATTGCATTAAATATGTAGCAATGTAAACTGTATTTTAAGAAGAATGTCAGTAATAAAAGGATTTTATTGACCACCACTTTACTTCTTTTTTCTTTATCCTTTGTGCTTATTGGCTATCCACTGTGAGATTCTGCAATACAACTTTGTCCTTGGTGCAGATTAGCTCTCAGCTCCAAAGCTTCATGAATCTGTCTTGCCATTGGTTTTCATTGGCTGATCAAACTGCCCTGTCCTTCGTGCTGATTGGCCATCCACTGTGAGATTCTGCAAATCCCTTAGTCCTTAGTGCTGATTGGCTATCCACTGCCATATTCTGCAAGTCCCATTGTCCTCGGTGCTGATTGGCCATCCACTGTAAGATTCTGCAAATCTCATTGTCCTTGTTGCTGATTGGCTATGCAATAAGCTCTCAAAAGACTTCATTTTCCTTGATGCTAATTGGCTGCCATCTCAATTTGTTACTTGGCTACTTGGTCCGTCTGTGGCTAGCTTCAACTGCATTTGTAGACACGAGAAAGTCCTGTTTGTGAACCATCTCTTTGAACAATTTATAATCTATTACAGTTTGGTGTCTTATTGGGTGGGTACAATGTGCTTGCCTCACCACAGGTAAACAGGGTTGTGGTCGGTGTCAGCATGGCACATGAAATAAAAGCCAGCACATTTTGTGTGGTTGCCTGAAAAACAGAACTATATTAATCTTTGCCAGTTCCACAGCTATCTTGATTATTTAATCGTTTTCTGGATATTTCTTTTGAGCAAGTCGCAGCTCTCCATTGCATCTTTTTGTCAGTGCTATAGAATCGTAAACCATGTTCTATTGAGTATTGTTTTGGGCACTTTTTCAGAACCAAAAACACCCGCAATTATCTGATCACTGAGATGATCTGAAAGTGTAAACATTTTTTTCTTCTGGCCTCTAGACACGTGTATTTCACAGTCCAACTTTTCAAACTTAATACTTGGAGCAATAGACTCTGAAGCAGTGCGAACACCAGTAATGCCGTGTGAATCATTGTCCGTGACCACTTTATCTAGTACAACTGGATGTTTGTCTTGCATCTCCAAATGGCTCGCCTCGGCAAACCTTTCTGCGCCACTGTATGTATGGTCATCATCGTCATTTGGGGGGGGGGGGGGGGGCGTTGTTCGTGAAAAAAAAAATTACAAAAACATAAATATCCGTTTTCTTTTCTTCGCACGTCTGTCAAATACGCGTTCTCAAGCATGTTAAACTGCCTTGTACGCAGGTGGCCACAGCAATTGTAAACAAAATGGAATACACAAAGTAATTGATGAAACAAAGGATGCAAAACATAATAAAAAGAAAGCCAACCTTACATCTTTTGAGCTTGGAAATGCTCTGGAACCTGAGAGTAATTAGTCAAGTAATAATTTTGACTTATTGTTCATTTTCCTGGGAGATATCCTGTTATGTGACCACTTCCAAGCGCGAACAGTCTTCGGATGATACCGAACATGTAAACAACCCTGTAGCTTAGCAACTGTTTATAACCTCAGATGACCTCACGTTCGATACTTGCTCTAGAACACGGCAATCAACATTTCATTACCGAAAATAAATACTGTCATCAATTACAAAACATGTAAATGTTAACAAAGAAAGAAATTAGAAATGAAATCTGCGCAAGGTTTCATTCTGACCTCTGAGAAAACAATCGGTGAAAATAAGCCCACGAAACATGACAAAAGAACGCTACTCTTACCTCTGCTTGGCCTTAAGGTGGCCAAGGACCTGAAAGAAACTATTTACGTTAAATGTATATATATTTGTGGTTCAAAGTGGTCTTACTGTTCATTTTCTTGAGAGTTGTCCTGTTGTGTGGCCACCTCAAAGCACGGTCAGTCTTCGAATGTTACTAAATTCGAACCAGTAAACAACCCTGTTGCTTAGCAACTGTTTGTAACCTCAGATGACCTCAAGTTCGACACTTGCTCTAGAACACTACATTGACTACATTCAACATTTCATTAACTAAAAGATATGAAAGCTAGCCTGGGTACCATCCGGATAGTAGTTCGCTCCTACGTTCGCTTCTGCTATCCGTTTGGCAGGTATATAGGGGGTATATAGGGGGACAGTGATATGAGGAATAACACGACGTGAGGTTTCTCTTCACACGAGGGTCAACACGAAACGTGCCATTGCTCGCGTGCCGCTATCTTTGCACGCTCGCCCCAAGTAAAGGCCAATTACGTGCACTTCTTCAATTTTAGCGATGTCCGCACGGCTATGGCGACATGTGAATTAGGGTGTTTTTTGCAGTCGAACTCAGCACTGGAACGTTCTAGTGCTATTAGAACGTGGTCACTGGAAGCCCAGTCAGTGCCGAAATAATTTCATCACTCGGTGTCCAGTGCCGAAGAGTCACCCATCACTGGAAAACCCAGTGAGGAACCGGTGACCTCGGTTGTTCCGCACTCGGTGTCCAGTGACGAATGACGTTCATCGCTGGGTCCCGAGTGACGAGTGGAGTTCATCACTGGGTCCCGAGTGACGAGCAGAATTCAACGCTGGAAACCGAGTGACGAGTCAAGGTTCATCACTGGAATTCCAGTGCCGAGAGAGCTTCATCACTAGAACAAAGCAATTCATCACTGGGAAACCAGTGACGAACTTTCTTCGTCACTGGGCGTCCAGTGATGACGCCATTTTGAATATATTGTCGTCACTGGAAGCCTAGTGAGGAACCCGTGACTCGCGTAGCCTTGCAACACTGTCATCCATTAGAAAACAAAGACAGTAAATGTTAACAAAAAAATCAGATACTTGGGTTCATTCTGACCTCTGCAATTTGCGTGTTGTCAAACTGTCCGCATGTGCTGATTTGCCCTGTACGCAAATGGTCGCAACAAAGGTTAACAAAATGGGATACACAAAACAATCGGTGAAAATAAGCGCACGAAACATGCACAAAATTAAGTTACCCTCTGTTTGACCTACGGTTACCCCGAAACCTGAAAGAAACTAATCATTCTTATGTATGACTTTATTTACCGTTGCAAGTTGTTTTATTGCTCATTTTCTTCGGCCAGACTTCGAATGTTAGCAACCCTATTGCTAAGCAACTGTATGGCGCCATTCCTTCAAAACGAATCCAAAAGACAAAAGGCAGTTAACGTTAGTCATTTGACAAACATGCTGCGTTTTCATGCTCCTAGTTAAACAACTTTCAATTTATAGTCATGGCATTTCGTCGGAAATAACGTTACTTACTTACTTACTTACTTTGGCCGAGCTCCCGCTCGAACCAGGCTTGGAAGTGCTCTCCACCTCGCCCTATCCTCCATCAGGGACTTGCTGTGACTATTTTAGTATTTTGAGTTCACCATATGATAACGTTGATAACATGATATGACCTAACGTTACCGTCAATGTCTCAAAACGTTGTTACATGTTTGTGGCGGATCGCAACTGGACACAGTTTTTAGCTATCGCTGTTGAGTTCAAACTTAGTACATTGAATTCAAAGGTAATACACATCAAGAAGTTTAAAAGGAGGGACATAACCTCCTAGTAGACATAGAAATGCACTATTTTTACTTCTTTATCCTGCACAGCGTTCTAGAGCAAGTATCGAACTTGAGGTCATCTGAGGTTACAGACAGTTGCTAAGCAACAGGGTTATTTACGGGTTCGAATTCGGTAACATTCGAAGACTGACCGTGCTTGGAGGCGGCCACACAACAGTACCTCTCCCAAGAAAATGAACAATAACACAATTTTGGACCGCAAGTAGAGGCACTTATACCTTGGATAATTTCTCTCAGGTTTCAGATAGAGCATCTCCAGACCCAAAGGAGGCAAGGTTAGCTTTCTTTTAACATGTTTTGCGTGCTTGTTTTTAATCAACTGTTTTTGTTACGTTATCACACATTGTTTACATTTGTTGCAGTCACTTGTGCACATTTTCAATGTTACCTGCACCAGTGCAGGTATGCAGTAAAAAGTATTTCGAGCCCTGGCTTTGCATACATAACCTACTGTATAGAGTTGTCAGAACAATATTGCGTCACGTCCATCCCGAGCCTGGCAACGTGCCACGGCCCCAAAACCATACAGGTGTGCTTCCTCGCAAATTCGAAAGGCGGCAGTTCCCCCAAACATACGGGAACAGTCCTGATGGGATGGGGCGTGGTGTTATATATACACTGTGAAGGTGTTCATGATGTTGAACCGTTCATTAGTTTCTTTCTTCTTGGAGAAATTCATTCCTTCTACAAATTATTCATTCCTTCTACAAATGTTGTAATAGCTAAGAGTGGATCTGAATAAAGTCAAAGTCATTACCAGACTGTGCTTGAAGCACCACATGCATATGCAGAAGTCGTACAGGTAAAGAACAGAAAATCTGCATTGTTTGTGATTATTTCGCAGTGAAGAGGTGAAAAAGTTAACCACTGCGACAATTTCACGATGTATTAGTTCGGACCAGTCCAATGACTAGGGGCCGTGTAAGAAACGTCAGCATGGGCCTGTGAGTGAGCAGTTAATTTTCTAAAAGTATTTTTGGATTGTTGACTCATTGCATCAATACCTAGTAGTCATAGCATGACACGCTGAGCTTTTAGAGTTGAAAGATTCATTGATCTATTAAGAAAGATGAGGCGTGCAGTTCTGTTGGCACAACGACAGACATGTCTGTTAGGTCTGTCATGCCAAATAAGACTCAACCCAGGCCATACCAATTTAATTTCTTGGATTATTAGTGCTTCATTCTATTCTGATCTATACAGAGGAAAGTCACATGTGGAATTTAGGATATAAATCAGCCATGAAATAATTTGGCACCAGCAATTTAAGAAAATCTTTGTCGTACCAGTTGTTACGTTATGTTACTCTGTATGTAACGTCAAACCACTGAGTGGCGTGTGATATAATGATAAGAATTGCTGTCACTGCTCTGTTATAGGAGCCACTCGTGCTAGTAGATGAAAATACAATGCGTTGTGTGTACAGAGGACTGTCTCAAATTCCTTCCAACGAAACCTCTGCGTCTCTTCAAGTAACGTTATTGTAGTCTCCGAAATAGGTGCATGATACTCGTATACAGGAGTGTGACGTCTACAAGGATGGTAAGAATAGAGTGACAGGTATTACGTTATTAATGGGGGTGGAGGGAATGGAAGTATTGCTGTAGGTAATGTGGCCATGATGTTGTGTTCTCGATCGTTTTCCTATCAGTTACGAAATACACTGAAGCCAGTTAATTGCACAACGGATTAACGCACACTTCTGTTAACTGCACGGAATTCCAAAATCCCAAACCAGTGCGGTCCAGCTGGATAACTTCGCATCATTGCACCAGCCGGATAATTGCACGAAATTCACTGGCAAATAGGCCGTGCAATTCAGCGGCTTCTACTGTATATCACATAATATGTGAAACCAGCAACGGATCCGAGATAGATGTGGTGAACAGGGTCCGTTGGCGCGCGTCCATACTTTGGTGTATTGTCTACCCAGTGACTACATAATATACGTCTTACTGGCGCTCGCTCATCGTATCTTTATTATACAGAGGGACGTACGCGGCGCTGCACTAAGGTGTGCAAGCGGTTTTAGTTTTCATAACATCGGTGGTATATGTTACCTCGGTCCCATGATTACTTGTCATCGATCCCCCTTCCCTTGATCTATTAGATAGACACGATGGGCACGGCGCAAACACAAGTTGACCACAGCATGTCCAGAACACGAGATATAAAAAATCAAGGTTCCGCTGCAGTACCTTAGCAAGCCGCTAGGGGGCCCATTATTGTACTTGACCTTCGTTTTCCAGACTTCTACCCACCTACTAAATATCATCAGGATCCATCCAAGGCTTCTCGAGTTATGCTGTTTATACAGACAGACAGACAGACCGACAGACGTACAAGCCTAAAACATAACCTTGCCATTCTGGCAAAGGTAACGAAGAGGGCCCAACAGCACCACATTCCAAAGGCAACATGACCTTTATTAATCCACGCCGCAGGCCTGTACGCGCATCTGCCGTTAGAACAAAGAACAACAAAGGCTGACTGTACCGTCGGCAGTAACTGGTGACCGAGATTTGTTATGTTCAATCTGGTGCTTTCATGGGAAACATGTTTTCGATAATATCCAAGTAGATCTTGGCGGGCAAAATTGTGACAGTTTCTGGCTGGGACCCAAGAGGTGAAGTTTTACGCAACTGGGGAAATATTTAAAAAGTTGGAATAACGTTCAAATTATTTCAAATCTCCTAGTCGACGCCCGTGGGCCATTTGTAACCCGCTAGTACCTCCGTAGTCACACAAAAGGTCTCCTACCAGGTAACAGTTACTTTTACTTCTTCTACTGCGTCTTTCATATGTCTCTCTGGTCGGGAGTTATTTCGCCACTCGCCTGCGGATGTTGGGCGGGCCGCCAGCATGCAGCGTTCCCATCGTAAACCGACCTCGCGCCCATGATGTTTCGTTGAACCGTGCTAATTTATAATTATTCTGATAATCATCTAGACTACACTAAACAACATTGGTGATTCATCTTCCAAACTTTGCTGTTGACACTTGAAGCACAGGTCGTTTTGTTATGAGACATCTTACCGGCCGAGCAATCTTAAGATCTCAAGCCTCCACCTGTCATTATTTGATGACAGCATAAAACAAATTTCATAGCTTGGATATTTACAGCGTCTACATAAACATGTATAACAAAGTTGGTATTATATATAACCATTTCCACGGGTATCCTTTATGTTTGTGATAGGCTCGTTCTCATTTAAATGTCAAAAATGCTGTCGCCTGCCTTTACGACTTGATATGCAGCAAATTATAGACAACATCTCTGGTCCCTTCATTTTTCCACAGCCCCTGTAGTGTTTTACAAAAGATAAACCACAACATTCATATTGGTTGATGGCTTGGAAGATTATTATAGCCACGGGTGGGATTTCACCCCCTAAAAATGGCTGTCGCCTGAGAAGAAACGAAGAATTCAAATAGTAGCCCCAAATGTAATAATTCAGTTCCCAGAATGATTGTTCGGCAGGTAAAACCGGCTACCAGGCCTTTTGCCTGATTACGCCAGATCGCTCCCGTCACTGATCTTGGAGGCTGTGTGAGGTGGTTTATGCCTGTCGTCAAATTCGGTAACAAACGTTATCACCACGAGTACAATGGTTGCCACGGCTATATTATACACGTATAAGACTAGAAATGGCCGTTTTTGTGATACTGTACAGTTTTTCTGGCCTTCTAAAGAAACAACAAAGGGTTGTTGATCATTTGTATCCCACCATGCTGACCAAAATGTTGCACAGAAATGACTGTAACAAACGTTACCATTGTTCGATACTGTCTAAGCTTTCTATTTGACCTGGTCTAAGAAAGCTGCCCGCTTGTTAAATGTCCCCAGGGACGTCCACTTATACCTAAATGATGTAGTCAATAAGGTAAGTCCTTTGAAGAAAACAGGGTAAAGTCTACTGTTGTAACAAACGTTACTGGTAAAGTTTTTGTTACCTGCCCTGTGATGTAAAACCAATAGGACCGAAAATAATAAGTTGCCATTTTTTGGCTATGGTTAAAAGACGAATTTTCCTAAACAAACAGGTAACGTTACTTTTCACTGAAAATAAAGCCGATTCATTTTTCGACCAATTTTAACGAGTGGTAAGCACTAATATGTGCCCCTCGTGTCACACTGATGCCATTCATCCGAAAGTCAAGCGCTTGTCAAACTGATCAGCTGGCTCTCCTCTAGTTACAATTAAGATCCTACAGAATCTTCAGCTAGTCATCTAAAACTCTGCTTGTCACCATGCTAGCCTCACTAAATCACGCTTATAGCAGCTCCATATTGTCGTGTATAGTGAGAGTGCTACACTGGGACTTACTCCTTATGATTATCATGTAAAACATGTTTGCCCTATAATGTCCTGTTGGTGTTGACAGCCTGCAAGGCATTTGATAACACACTCTCTTGGTTAACTTTGGCTAGACTAACCTGAAAAGTATGTAGTAACGAGCAGGAACCATGTCTAGAAAATGTGAGATCTGTCCCTAAATGATTTGATGATAAACATTATCCGCAAATAAATTTCCAAGCATTTGAATGTTTGCATCTAAATTATCTTTTTAAACCGCTAACATCCATATTTTCACCATTTTATCCTGCATGAAATGCAAAAGTTTATGCACTCTCCTCAGCTCAGTCACGTGTGAAAGAATGGATTCAATGACAAGGTATGGAATCATGCATTTCCTTTTATTGCAAGAAATCTTGATTACATAGAGCGGCAAGAGCTGGTCTCTGGGCTCATAAAAAGACAAACAAGGAAGATAAGGGTGTCATTCGAGTTGCCACAAAGTTGTACAAAGGCAGAATTGAAAATGTTATGGAATGAAAAGGTAGACGTTTTCCGTTCCACGAGCTTGTACTTAGTGAAGAAATCCAGAGATGACGATTATAAAGTTTAACTTTATCAGTTTGTAGAAATAGAAAAAAAAACAGAGAAAGTTGTAGGAGCCCTTTCATCTACTGCAGATACTGTGAGACGGATATGAACCAATCGGTTAAAATCTATGAACTAATATTTACTGTTATATGCTTTGGGCTTTCTTTGTTACAGCTGCAACACGGAACTTTCCCAACCAGATCTTTTCTGTCTTTTGCTCTCCTCATTTTTATCTCAATTTCATAGCTGAAAGGCTACTGATTTTATCCACTGACTGTTGCACTGAGACTATGTTTCAGTCAATACCAGTGGTATGGGGGAAATGTTGTTTTATGTCTTGTTTCATCTCCTGCTCCTGTCATTTGATAAAATGATTTCATCGTTTTCCTTTGAGGGGCCAAATAACTCGAAGTTTGATAGAGTGGGTCAGTACCCCCAAATTTGTCTTTCTCTTTAATTTAGCCGGCCTTTAGAGCTATTTCATTTAGTTCTTTTTTTTGCCATTTCCGGATAAAAAGGTTATATTTTTGCCTCCTGTACCCTAATAGTATAATAAAACAGACCTGGAATTTAGCATGTGTGTGTGTGCCTTGGGCATATGCTTACTCACGTTATGGGTCCCTTCAGAGATGGTGATGACCTGTTACATATCATGATCATAATGGTAATCCTAAGATGTTAAACAACGAAATATATTTTCCTCATTTTTGATATATAACTGAACGTTTACTAATGGTCCCCCTCGACACACACAGAGACTGATGTACTGTGATTTCATTTTTCTTCATCATCGCAAGACCAAACTATTGAATTTTCATGGAGAAATTTGATATCCACTCACAAGCCCTGCTATGGTTAAATGAGGCAAATGCAGCTAAGCTCTATGTGGCTGATCTGCAGTCACGTTCGGAAGGCCAGGATGGTGCTCGGTGTAAGCAGCATGCGGTGGGACCATCGCCATTCCGGGTTCTGTTGGAAAATAGGACAAACGTTTGGTAAAATGTTGAGCAAAATGAGGACCATACTTAGATGCTACTCATTCTATTGTTGTTATTGGAACAATTAATAGATTAACTGATTGATTGATTGATTGATTGAGTGTGAGAGAGTGAGTGAGTGAGTGAGTGAGTGAGTGAGTGAGTGAGACATGCCCTATTACCAACTTGGTGAATGTGAAGGGTCTAATATATATAATGTCTTAACCCAAGAACTTAACATGCTGGAGACATATTCTGTAGATGTTTCTTACCTCCGGCTTTCGGAGCTACTTCAAGGTTTTGGCCAAGTCCTTATCATACTCATCAGGGTCAATGAACCCGTTGTTGTTGGTGTCCATGGATTCGAACCAATCATCGGGCAGTTTGGAGACGTCAACTTCCGCCATAGCCTCCAGCATCCCCAGAGCCTCCTGCTTGGACAGCTTATGGTCCTCGTCCTTGTCGTGGTGCTCGAACCCACGACCAGCCATGACGCTCCCCTCTGGGGCGATGTCCTCTTCTTCTCTGCGCAGCATGTCAAGGAGGCTGCGTGCATCCTCGACCACATCCCTTGTGAACAATCAGGTACATAGTATTGTTATTCATCAAGGTGTTTTCTGATTCACGAGTTATATTCTATAACACCTTGAAATAACGACTATGGCATGTCTAAGCCTGAAGGTCCGCTGCAGTACTTTAGAGACTTATTGTCGAAATTGCCCCATCTTCCAGACCCCACCCACCTACCAAATCTCATAAAATCCATCTACGACTTAAGCTATTCACACACTAACAGCACCGAAAACACAGACCTTCTCGACAAAAACAATAACCATTTGTTTGCTAGCTTATAGCTAAAAAAGGTACGGAGATGTCGGATACCTGATGGCGACTCAACGGTAAGTTGCAGGTTACATTTCAAACTGATTTTGGTAAGAGACCATATCTAACGGATATCTAGATAACAGGACTGCTCAAAAGGTCATGTCTACTTATATATCGGAATGATTTTCAACGCAATTTACCTCTTACTGTGTCTGCAGCCCCCGTAGCAGTTACATCCGAAGCAGTTGCAGTGCCCGATTCCACAGAAGGGTGATCCCTGTGTTTGGTGGAGACGCACACGTCCGTTTATATAACAAGAACACCTCACTCCATCCCCCTCCACTCCATCTCTCTCTCTCTCTCTCTCTCTAACTCCCTCCCTCCCTCCCTACCGCCAACCCTCCCTCCCTCCCCCCTACCTCCCTCCCTCCCCCCTCTCTCTCCCTCCCTCCCCCTCTCTCTCCCTCTCTCTCTCTCCCCCCCTCTGGGCAATGGGCAATCAAAATTTGGAGAGGCATTTTGTTTCCTTTTGTTTAGTTGGAACAAAGTTGCAACAAAGAAAGATATTTACCTGCGTTCCATCTAGACAGCGGCCGGTGCACCGGCGGCCCCAACACCACCCAGTACAGTGCAGTTTAGCATGGCAGCAGAACGAGTCTGCCTGGTCCACCATCAGCACCGTCAGGAGGGTGCACAGCCCCAGGAACATCTTGTAGCCCATGGTTGGCTAATGGGAACAATTGGTATGAGATGAGCTGGTAATTTTAATCCACGAGCGGCATGAATTGAAAATAGGTAGCTATACCCGAAAAAGGTCGGTTTCTATCGCAAAATTAAACCATGTTTGTGTTGGACAGAACTGATTCTCCCAGATACTGCTTATATTCAGTTATTAATGACTAGGTACATGGACAGAACTGATCTCCCAGATACTGCTTATATTCAGTTATTAATGACTAGGTACATTCCAAATGACATGCTAGAATGGATGCATACAAAAGGCAACCTTTGGGCTGGCGTATTTGTGGCCGATGCTACGGGTGAGACATGACCTCCACGGCCCGACATGGGATAATGACTGTGTTTCTTGCCTAAGGCTTATAAGTATCGTGCTGGAATGCAAATAGTACACCATGCGACAAGACTGGTTGTACCGGCCTGGTCTCCGTTGGTCAGGCAGGGCGCGCGCCCGGGTCTGGGTCAAGGTGGCGTACCCTGGGGGCCAGCCGGGATCGGGTAGCTATCGGTGACCCAAGACAGTCAGACCCGCTGATCTCCTATTAGCGCCCCGGGGAGTTTAAGCCCGATGAGGTCCACCTGCTTTAGGGTAGCGATAAGTCCTTCGGGCTTTAACTCCCCAGAGCGCTAATGTGAGATCGGCGGGCTGACTGCCTTGGGTCCCCGAACAAAGCTCGCTAGTTACCCGGTCCTGTCTGGCTCTCAGGGTAAGTTGGCGTGGCTGTGGCCTTTGGAGGAAGGGGGTGTGGCAGGGCGTACTGGGTCCTGGGGTCCAAGGCAGGGAGACGCCGTTGTGGTCACTTGGAGAAAACGGTCTAGCAGGACAGACAACAATGAAGTCTTTAGGGAAAAACAGCGTGGCAGGGGCGACGGGGTCCTAGATCCTGGACAGGGCGTCGTCCCTGTAGTCACTCTGCAAAACTGCATGGTAAGACGGATAGCATGGCAGCGCGGACGAGGTCTTGGGTAGGGTCTCTGGGGGAACCGGTTCGACAGGACTCCTGGACAGGGCGACGTTGCTGCCCAGGGCGGACAGGGCCTTGGTCAGGGTGACGCCGTTGTGGACATTCCAGGAGAAAAACGGTCTGACAAAACAGATAGCATGGCAGGGCGGACGAGGTCCAGGGTAGCATATCTGGGGGGAAACGGCGTGACCGGACCGGCGGGGTTTGGGGCAGGGAGAAGTCACAATGGGGAATGACAGCGAAGAAGCACGGGCGGGGTTTGAGAGGCTTTAGTCCATTATCTGTGATACAAAATTCTACAAAATTGTACACTGCTAATCTTCCTGGACATGTGTAAAAATGCACACTGGGGCTGGGGAAGGATTGACGCTAAGTATTTCGCCAGTAAGTAGCGAGCTGATTAGGCGTTTTCTGGCCAGCGGGTTCGTCAGGCAGCACAAACAACAGCTCAGAACCAGTTTTACACGTACAGACTGATTACGGAATGTACTGGAACATGGGCTCTGCTATATGGACGCAGTCAACCTTTTCTATTCCACTTCAGTCAGCCATAAAAGCTACAATTCTGCTACAAACTTAAGCTTGGGCTTTTGAAAAACAGTACATAACATATTATAATACGGCAACCAATTCGACGGTGTATGCAATTCGCGTATCACTGCGCTTTGGATGGGCCAGTATTGAGGTAACAGCCACGAAAGTCGGAACAACGAATATCTAATTAGATCCGTTTTTACGGATCATCGTACAGGCTTTTCAGAGGGGTTACAAAAAGCAACTCGCACTGATTATATCTCGTGGGCAACATACAAGACCAACAACACGACGGAAATTAATGGTACAGTATATGTTAACGTGGCAGAGCTGGATCAGTCCGATGTAACGACACTGACGTTTGAATACGTCTAGCTACTTTATTTTCTTTAGCTATGGGCACAACCCGCCGTACGTGCAAATACGTGCTGTCTACCTGCCAAACATGGGCAATCTTTTGGGATCCGTAAGTGGTAAGTACCGCCTCCGTACGAACTCGTAGGGAATCCGACGGATTTGGGAGCACGCAGACACGCCGTAGAACTTTACGTGCAGGTAAAGCTTTGTCTGCCATCGGGCTGGGGATTCGCCCCCCGTACGTGCCAGTACGGGCGACGCGCCTGCCCTGTACAGCCTGAACGTTTTCAGAAAAACGTGGCGGACGTGGCCTCCAAAAAAAAAAACGTGCGGACAAATTGCACGTACGGCGGGTTGTGCCCTTAGCTTTTATCGTAACTTGCTCACCGTGATAGAATGTCCGGCGTCTGTTGCTGGCGAATGTCTGTGGACGCTCACTGTTAGGGAAGGTGAGGTCGGTGGTTCTCTCTCGGTCTCGGTGTGATCTGTCTTGTAGAAAACAACTCTTTATGTTTGATCTGATGAATAAATTAGAAGGTGCGGCCAAAGAAGGTGCGGCCCTTAAGACCCGCCTTTGTCTGACAGCGTATGCAAAACGTATCGCGGTTATTTGGGGGACAATGCGACGACACATGTGTCGTCAACAGGGATACGTAATGGGCAGGTACTGAGATACTATCTATAGAATTGCATGCTGCTCAACTCATCATCAACCCAAACGATGCAATCATGACTCTTGAAGAAGCAAGGACGACAGAAGTGTTCTGCATATTCCTTAAGAAAAAAAACTTCAGTCATACACCCGTAGAAAGACACATGATCATCAATATAGGCGCTGTGAACCTCCTTTGTTATGATATTGTGGAATTTCCCCTCCAGGCATCATTATCATTAGCCACGAGGATTTTGCCATACATGGTCAACATCGCGTCTTTCGTACGTTTTACGCTTTAGGCAGCATGACTCATGAGGCCATGCCAAATCGATTTTATGGTTTTCGTTCAGTGTAAGAGTTAAAAGTTGAATGTCATTTTGATACAAGTGCTTGAAACGCCGCTTTACCAGCCGGGATCACCTTTTCTCAAACGACCGTTGTTTCTGAATAACGACGTCAGAGAAAATAGTTGTTTCTCAGTAAAACTAAAGCTGACACAGAAAGTTTCATCGGTAATTTGAGCTCGGTCGATCCTTTCTCCGCTATATCTTACATTGTTTGTAATTTTTTTATTGGCCAATCATCCTGTTGACAATAGTCTCGCATTTACTGTAAATGCATTTAAGTTCGCGGTGGTTTTAATTTCGCGGTGAAGCGGCCGCTGCGAAAACCGTGAACATTAAACCACCGCGAAAGTTTCTGCATTTACAGTATGTGACGAGCTCCGGGTATGATTTGATTTGTCCATTGAAAATTCTGTATTTGTTGTCTTCTGTGGTGACGCCTTTGAAGTTTTAACTCGCCTGTTCCCACGATAGGCACAAACATTTCTGTAAAGTCTAGTGATATTGCGACTACACTGCAAAGGGGGAGTGAGTTAGTGAGTCAGTGAGTAGGGTTGTCAGTAATGTGTGCGTATATCAGCGTGTGTACGTACATGTTTGACTTCGTGTCGGAGTGGGAGCAGGAGCGTTTTGTACGTGTGTGTGTATGCGTGTACGTCTATGCGTTTCTTTATGTCTTCGTGTAGCTACGGATTTTTGAATGAATCGTGATAGATATTCAGAGTAATGCAGCTGCCTGTGCTGACAGCTAAAATTGCATACATCGCCCAGTTAAGGGTTGTCATGGTAATGTTGCGTCACGTTCCTCCCGAGCCTGGCAATGTGCCCAAACCATACAGGTATGCTTCCTCACCATGACATACCTACTGTAAATAGCTACATGGGGTGGATGTGTGTGTGTGTGTGTGTGTGTCTGTGGTGTGTCCCTCTCTGTGTTTGTGTGTGTGTGTGTGTAACGTTATGTGTGTGTGTGTAACGTTATGTGTGTGTGTGTGTGTGTGTGTGTGTTTATGTGTGTGTGTGTGCGTGCGTGTGTGTGTGGTTGCTTTCTGGGAGTCGTTTTGGTAACTTGACTGCCACGAATTTTTCGCAATAAACAACAACTATTTTGATTAATGACAAAATGAAGTTGTCTGTAGTGAGATGTGCGTCACGTTCATACCTAGCCTGGCAAGCTGCCCAAACCATACAGGTGCACTTTCTAAGACATTCGGAAGGTGGCAGTTTCCAAATAGTACATGAACGTTGAATTCAGAGACCACATACCTTCGCCAAATGATAAAGACTTCGCATTGATTATGCACATAAGGTCATCATTTGCATAAGTCGTATCATTTGATCATCTTCTCCACCTGAATAACAGAAGTTTTCCAAACTATGAAACTCTTATCTGCACAAAGGTTATTCTAACAGTAACGGTCCGTAGGGTGCGGTCTTATTGTGCGATGCAGAGGAGTTAGCTGGCCGACATACTCCTCGTCTGGCATGATATTTGTCCAATTTCTACTATTCTATTTTTACAGCTACCTGTGGAGCCTGGTAGAGGCTATTAATTCCATACCGGAATTGATACAAAATGTATATACGCTCATGTGACTACTCCTTAATCATCAATGACACAAATGAGGTCCTGACTTTCATTTATGGATACTGTCACACTTGCGTATGTTTTCAAGTCCGTATGCGGTCCGTATTAGGCTAAACGTCACGCACATCTGGAGTATGAATTACGACTTTAGCCAATCCATTCCGTATGAGGTGCGTATGATTTGCATAAGAAGTACTAGTGCGCAACAATATTTTCCTTGCTGCGAATAGCTGCTATATCACTGTGTCTTTTACATGTTATGAGCATATTCTCACCAGAACTGGTCATTCGACGACCATTCCGTATTCTCATGCTCCCTAGTTAAACAACTTCCTATATATAATGATGGCATATCGTCGGAACGACTTGTTGTGACTATTTATCAGGGCAAAGGGTCGCAACCGTCGCCAACAGAATCAACTGCACCTATGTGTCAAGGTTGCTTCGTAGCCGCTCATTCATCTTTATAACAACAGGAAAGACATAAAAATTAGAATATACAGCGACCATACGTCATATAGCAATAAATACGGTTGACACTCGGGCGTGTTTAACTTTTTTTGGACAAGTAATATGCCCCTGTGAATGTGTCAGACGAAGCCCAGAGAAGGTAGTAGTACAGCCGCGACCCCAGGCGGACTGTGTGAAAGATACAGTGCGTACAGATAAATGTCTTCTTCCATGTACTTTGTGTCCTGCCACTAAACAGATGTAACTTTAATATTAATTAAACACTTCATTTCCAAATGTTCATTCAACGAAACCGAAAGAATCACTCTGTTTAGAGAAGTCACAAAGTATTATCCCAACTTCCCCACATTGACAGACGAACAGAAAGCTACTTTTCTCTTGAAATCGCAGAACCCACAAATTCTAGAAAATGTGGGGCTTTTCGTCTCCCTCTGCTTCCAAAAAAGAAGTCAAACCCAAACTGTTTAGAAATAGCCAACACTAGTATTAGATTAGAATATTATTTATGGCTGTCCATTGTCACTATTTGTATACCATGTACATGTACTTGCAATTAGCCCTCGGGCACGAACTTGCAAATAAACTTCCATTAATAAGCGCAATAACTTTGTGTTATTATACGATCATACCTGGTTACCAATTGTCTGTAAGCAACAGTGTGACAGACTCTGTGATGAGTATATACCACACATCAAGATCCGTCAATGTAGGTTAGACATCCAGGTAATAAGATACGCCAAAAATAGTTACTCAAGCAACTGGATATGGTTTTGAAACGGTCAGACGTTTCGGATAGAATCCACTATCCTTCGTCAGTGACACTGAAGAGATCTGGAAGAAACCAGGTCTTTTATACTCTAACTATGAATGAAGACAATTTCAGATGTCCAATAGGAAAGGT